>NC_048426.1:3114574-3130791 GCF_013103735.1 Etheostoma cragini | reverse complement strand
GGACCGGGAGCCAGTGGAGCTGTTGGAGGACAGGAGTGATGTGGTGGATGGAGGGGGTTCGAGTAATGATGCGGGCTGAAAAATTTATGGTTTTGGTTGTGTGTGGTTTTTAATTCCATTTTATTGTTTTAATTGTGTTTTTCCAGTGCATTTTTTGTTAACAGAGACTTAGACAATATTATTGTTTATTGCAATATTTCTGGGAAAATTTGTCGTCCAGCAAAATTTGTTACCGTGACAGGCCTAAGTCGAAGTCAGTGTTTGTGCAACTTCAATTATATTTTGAATCTACTTTAAGGGCTTTAAATTGTATTCAAGATGTATGGATGTAGGTCTGAAAAGTATTGCAAACTGACATCCTATTTAAAATAATTTGAAAACCCTTTCAATTCTTTATGTGTTTAATCTGAAGATTACTTGCTTGCAGCTCTGTGTGTGCTGAATTATTTTCTATGGCTTTTTTTATTGCACTGATGCTCTCTGCTTGTTTAGGCAATACAGACCACATACCTCCGTTTGTTTTCCAAATGGATTAGCCCAGACTGTCAGCTACAATAATAACCTGCCTTTCAAGGGCAAAGTTATTATAGGTGTAAACACCTGGCTAATATTTCAATAGGCGTGCACCTACTGCCTGCGGTTGAAATGAATTGCACAATGAAAAAGGTAGGGCGATGTGATATTTTTTACTGAACAGATGGGACCTATTTTCAGGCCTTCAGCTTACTCAAGTAAAGAAACATTGGGTGATCCTGTGTGCTTTGATTTGTGCCTCCATACTGTCTTCCATAACTGTCTTCGAAACTCAGTTTGTCTCGTTTCTGTCTGTTTCACACTCCAGAGGAGCCATGTTTTACCGCCACATAGACCCATGAATGCATGTTGATTTTGTAGAACAATGCAATGGGTTTCTGGTTAAAGTTGACAGTGTCTCAACCCTTTAAATGATGAATAAGAAAGCTTGACTACATATTTGAAAATGAGAGGGGTTGAGGTCTGGTTTGGGGGTATTTTATCTGAATACAGCATAGAAAATCTGCTTAGAAATATAGGCAATATTGGATAGGATCGAACAACACAGAGCAATTTTGCTAAATAAAATATCAAATAAATTATTAATTTCACATGTTTTAATTTTAAACAAATTATATATCCAAATATTGTCTATATCGACGACAATCTACCGGATCTCCCTCATTTCGGCCAGATGTCCGTCACCTTGCACTTTCTCTGTTGGTATTCTAAACTCTGGTTCATTTATGTGGAATGTGGTTAACTGCTCCTCAGATCTCTGCAGGATAAATCCAGACAGCTAACTACTTTTGAATAAGCACATGTTCCACCAAAACAAGTTATTTTTTGAGACTTTTTAGCAAAAGCATTGTTATTTTGTCTGGTGCTAAGCACTACCAAACCAGAGCACCTTTTTTCCCTATCCTGGAACGTTTTGTAGACTTGCCAGAACTTACTCCGCAGCACATTTTTCATAACCTCTGTCTGCTGTAATGCAGTGCTGGTTCCATGGTATCATAATGTTGGATAGTCATCATGGAAACAATTGTAGATCATGTGACAAGTGCTATCAAAATTGGCAGAACAGGCAACCTAGTGACAGTCCTCTGATCCTAGGAAATCCAGATTTTCAGCACTCTTCCCCAATGGATTGGGGGGGCATTTAATCCTTTTTTAGGGGAGCCATTGCAACCCCGTGCCCCCCTGCGCTTTAATACTCCTTTTTAGTGACCCAGGTCATATTTGAATTGTCATCAACCCATGTACTGGCCTGTTTAGAATTGACAAAAGAGGGATTGAACAAGAGCATGACCCTGGTTATTGGTGTGAAAGAGGTATTAGCTTGTGAGATATACAGCACACACTGTTGCTAAGAATATTAGCGAACGAGGAAATTTAGACAGCTCTACTCAATGTAAATAGTTCATGTATAGCATTATGCCCTAAATTCCTATATTTAAATTTGCATTACCTGAGTGATCGGCACTTTTGATGTGATGATATTTATTGACATTGTGTGTTTCTTCTTCTTTAACAGTGGAACAAGAACAGATCCAGAAGAAGACCTTTACCAACTGGGTCAACGCTCAACTGGCAAAGGTGATTCGACTTTAAGCAGATATGTCCTTGTGTTCTGCATTGCAAAAAAGCATTAAGAAAACATCTACAAAAGACCCGCAATGTGTTAAGGGGTCAGTCTACATTATTATAGTGAAAAAACTAGCACGCATCAGTCCCTGCTTATAAGCTTTATAGATTATTAATAACTTAACAGTGAGTCTACTGATATTAACACCCATTGTTTGCTACGTCACACAATAAATGGAGGCTTGAAACAAAACCAGAGAAACACATACACACCAGTAAGCTTAAAATGTTGGTCATAAAACAAACTCTCCTCAACATTTTATCACCTTTTATTTTAAATATTAGCACTTATATTCAGTTATAGTATTGCAATTTATATACGATAATTTCCACTCCCTAAGCTAAGCTGATGCAGCCAAATGACAAAGTGCAAGTGAGCAGAAACATGTGCGGGCATGTGTTGAGGAATCATCAGTTAGTCAATACTCGTGTGCATGCATATTACTTAAAAAAAAAAAACTGTTCATATGGAAGCTTCTCTTAGTAAAACCAGAAAAGAATGTTAGCTGTCAATAGTATTATCTTTGTTTTTAAAATAATCCTTTTAATTCAGAATGCTTTTGTATATAGTATGTAATAGTTAATATAGGCTGCAATGTGATACATTCCTGTAGGGAAATCAGGTCATAAAGATATCACATCGCAAATACATAAAGGCGTTTTGTGCACAAAAGATTAAGAACATCCTCCCTGCAGGCAAACTGCAGCTCCTTTTGCAAAATTGATATTGATAGTTTTTATTTTTTAATTCTTAAAATTCTTCTACCGTTTACATTGTCTTAGTTTTGATCCTTTTCTTATTTGTTTTGTAATTAATGAGATAAAAACCGCAATTTGCATTAAAATTCATTTGCATTGAAATTGTACAAATACCTGGCATTTTGTACCCTCAGTGTACAAATTGGGGGAGGAGGGAGGCTCATCGGAACAGCACATTTGATTTGATACTGACTGCTGTGTTGTGTGAGCTAACGACATGAAATTCTGCTGAAAGACCTCAAGGTGCAGAGGAAAACTAAATAAATCTATGAGCTTTATGATGCTACACGAGCCATATAAAACCTTATAAAACACCACCACATCCTTCTTGTTATCACCATTACAGGGATTTTACCAGTTGTGTTTACAGGAAATCCAACAAGCCTGAATTTAGAAATTTGAGACAGCACAGGCCACTGTTTTTTTCTCACTTTCATTCACTCTTGGATCTTTTTCTATAACTTGCTCCTAACATTAGTCAGCAGCAGCAGCTCCTGTTGGAGGTCAGCTGTGAGTGTAACAGTGGGATGGGGGGTGGACTGTGAACATAAATATAGCATTGAGGATCAAGGTTCACAGCAAACAGACAGACAGCAACAGACGGCCACCACCACTCACAAGTCACACCCCCTTCATGCACCCAGTTCTTGGCACGCTGGGGCACTCAGTGGGTGAATGACACATATAGTACAAAGATGAAGAGCTATCAACAGCCATGAAAGATAAAAAATGTTTCATGATACTCTCAGATCTCAATCTTAATTGGTATCAAACTGATATTTGTTTAGCAACAGGATAGACTGATGTATAAAAGAGTTGTTAAGCCTATTGTATCTAAACAAAGAGACTCTAGATAGCTTGTTAGAAGGCAAAAGTTGGTATTCATAATTTAAAACGTGTGGAATCAGAAAACTCATGATCAAAAGTTCATGAGAAAGTTGTTTATTCTTTTCTACAGAGTAAATTATTCTATTGTTCATGTCATTTATCTACTACTAAGGGACTTTTACGGTGTTTTCATATCCGTATATTCCTCATATATGTCGCTTGTGAAGGTTAATAAAGGTCATGGTCTACGAGGCTCCCATTAAAGGTCCAGCGTGTAATGTGTTTAGTTGAAAATCTGTGTTGCTTGTCCTTTTTTCATAAATATTGACCAGCACCATCAATTCCAAGTATTCCTTTTGGCTTGAAATTTTACATTTGTCTGAACTGGGGTAGACAATCCATATTCATGCGCCATCTTGAAATACGATAGCCGGTAAGGGACGTAAAGGACACACGGCTCCACCTTTTGCATTTTTGCTGTCACATGATAAACTCACAGGTGCTGCTAATGCTGCTAAGGGGTATCGTTGTTTACTGATTGCAATTTCTCAGCAGATATATAGAAAGTATATGTATCTTAAACATTAAACACATATAAAATGCGTTTTATCTGCACTTTTTCCTACTTTGTACTGCAACTGCTGCACAAACAATTTCCCTCTAAAGATTAATCTTTATGTAATTATGTTATCTTTAACAAACATTTTAGGAGATTACTAAATTAAAAAATGTGATCAGGACACTGTATGAACTGCACAGGATGTAAACATCCCAGTGCTCTCTGATTATGTTATGGCTTCACTTTAAAGAACTTTAACATATCTTTGACATTTCTGTGCTACAACTTGTTACCTATCGTTTTACAGTGTATGTTGACACAAATATATCCATGATCAGATAACATCAGGTTTCCTCTGTCAGTGGGCCACATCAAGCAAATGACAACTATGCAAAAAATTGACAAATGGCCTGTAGTTAAACATTCGGTTGATTAATATATTTACCAATTAAAATGAGAGGGGAGGGCCACATAGTGTTTGTTGTGACAGACAATGGGGGTATGCTGTCCTGATTGGTTCAGAATTGGGGCAGAGTAATTTTTTCATAGTGGTGCAGTTACATTTGTAAATTGTGAGTGTGTGTCGCCGGCTTGGCAATAATTTATTGTTGCATGACAAAGATCCAAACAATGATTTATGAGCTTTCTAATCCAAATAGTAAAACTACAATAATCATCATTATCTGGAGGATGTTTACTATCTACAAAATCTCAGCTTATCAGAAACTTAACAAACAGTTTTAAAGTTTAACTGATTTTTATAGCATGTCCCAAGTCATCTTTTAGCCTCAACCACACAAACATGGAAAATATCAGAGCTGCATGCCTCACAGATTTCTGTCCTAACAAAAAGATTCTAAAAAATACAAAAATGTATTTGTTCATCAATTAAGGTACATATTCTACAGAGTGTGTTAGGAAAGTTCATGTAAGCGAGTAAAATCACCAAGTTTTTGTGAACATGGCTTATTTTACAAAAACATAAGCAAATGTAGATGATGTACCTGTCCACATGCTAACTTTCTATTAACAGAATAGATGTTGCAGCCTTGGCAAAGCTCTTTGAGTGTTTTATTTCTGCAAATGTCAACCTAAATGTATGTGTTGTGACAGCGGAGGCCACCATGTATGGTCCTGGATCTATTCAATGATTTCCGTGATGGCTCCAAATTGCTGGACCTGCTGGAGGTGATGAGCGGCCAGCGCCTTGTGAGTTTGCTCTTGCAGTTCAGCACTTTACATGTTTTCCAAACAACAGCTGACCATTGTAATGAACAAGCTGACTGACTTGCTGGTTGGCTTTTCCAGAGTCGGGAGAGAGGCAGGGGAATGTTTCAGCACAGGAGCAACATTGAGAAGGCCCTTTCCTTTCTTAAGCAGAAATCGGTAAATGAAACACTAAATGTAAATGTGCTGTATTTATATAGCTTATCTAGTGTTAACGACTACTTAAAGCGCTTTTACATCATACATTCACCAATATTCATACACTGTGGCCGAGGCTGCCGCACAAGGTGCCACCTGCTCATCAGATAAACACTCACACACATTCACACTCCAATGCGCAGCAATGGAGGCAACTCGGGGTTCAGTGTCTGGCCCAAGGACACTTCGACATGGGACTGCAGGGCCAAGGGATCGAACCACCACCCTTCCGATTGGCAGGCAACCGCTCTACCACTGAGCCACAGCCGCCCACTAAAGCAGCCCTTTAACTTATCACCAGCCATATAGTGAGAATTGTATTACTGCCATTGGCAAAACCACAGGCATGATGCATTTTGGCATCAGATTTGGTCTTTTAACATGAAAGAAAGTGTTTTTGTTTGTTTTATGTTTAAAGGTCAAAATTTCAAACTACAAAATGTGATACCTGCTGCTTTGTCTGTTTCTTTCCTTCGTAGTGTATCAAGACGGACTTTGCAAGTTTGAAACATATCTGGTTTTCTCCCACAGATCAAACTGGTCAACATACACATTCCGGACATTATTGATGGGAAACCGTCCATCATTCTTGGCCTCATATGGACAATCATTCTACAGTATCATGTGAGTTTAATATGTTTACTTTTCTATTTGTGTTGTCTGTTGTGTTTCATATTTTCTTGTTGGCTTTCTACTGTGATCTTTCTGTTTTCTCAGCTGACCAAAATACCTTTTTTTTTAATTCATAAATTTATTGAAGCATAACAACTAAAACATATGTTTTGTGTAAGCAAGAAATGTCCCACAAGATTCTGGTGTGATTTGTTTGATGTTAAGTTTCTCTTTTCTGAATTAGGATTGGTTTACCTTCCCTCATCATGCTTATTGTTTTGGGTACTTTTTTTAAACTTTTACTCAGTTTCCAATAGGGCTGCTCGATTATGGAAAAAATCTAAATGCAGTTATCTTGGTCAATATCTAAATCATGATTATTCAACACAATTCATCTCATTTCAATTTGGAAAGATGTTGCATTTATTGATCGTAATTAACAGTGAAACTGCTTTAGAAATCAACTTGAACTGTGAAAAGTCCCTTGATACTTTCCTGTTGAACTTTTTGAATCCACCTTCACAACACAAGACAAAATAGGAGTTTCTTTGCAAAATGTAATGTGCAAAATAATCGTTTTTCTTGATTTCTTTGTTTTAGGGATCGTTTAGAGATAAAATCAAAATTGCAATCAAAATTTGATTATTTCTACAGCCCTGGTTTTTAAATATACAGGCCTAAGATGGTAAACAGAAACTGTGTTGATGGTTTTCTTAGATTGAGGAGTTGGCAAGCAGCCTATCGTTCAGTTCCCGCCAGTCCTCCATGGAGTCCTTGGCCACTCTGGATTCGCGCTCCACCCTGTCGAGCCGCTCGGCCAGCAGCAGTCCTGTTCCTCCTAGAGGCTCACCACTACACAACCATTTCAGGGTTTCTGCCAGGAAGGCCCTGCTGCTGTGGGTTCGGGAACAGTGTCACAAGTAAGCACCCACTCAAATGAGTGCTAGGAATGAGTTTATGTAGAGTCACATATTGAACCTGAACAAACCTCTAATAAATGGCACTCTTCTGTTGTCGGCCAAGTGTGGGATGTAAGGAGTGATGGATTCTCACACAGGGACTTCTCTTATCATCTCCAGGTCTGGTCTAAAGACCAAAACCTGATCAGGGCATTATTTTAAGCATTTATTCTGTGTTCAGAATTGTAGTTCTTTCCATTTCAGCTTGCCTATTGATCTTAGCCTGTGTGTAGGATTTAACAGAAAAATCAAATTATCTGTTTCCCCTCAGAGCTGGTTGTTCCATAAATGTGAAAGACTTCAAAGCAAGCTGGAGGAGTGGAGTGGTCTTCCTGGCCATCCAGTACGCTCTGCGCCCTGACCTGGTGGATCTGTCCAAAGCCAGAACCAGAAGCAACAAGCAGAACTTGGAGGAGGCCTTCAGCATTGCAGAGAAGGAGCTGAGGATCCCCCGACTGCTGGACCCTGATGGTGAGTTATTCAGCAAATATAAGGAGGTGCTAAAGTATTATATGTGCATTTAAGGATGTCAAGTTGAACTTACTATCACTGGACCTGCCAGATATGAGAGAAATATTATACCAAATGTTATATCAAACTTGCCAACATTTGTAAAACACAGCTCAATTTTATAATTATTGGTCTTTTTTTGTTTGAAAAAGAGTTATAGTCCATTTCAATCAGCAGATACTTTATTTAGATTGAACAATCTGTTTTTATTTAAGTGCATGATAAAAAAAGAAAATCAGGAAAAGTCTTTGTGGATTAGGCCCCATCATGGTGTTGTATTTTTAGGGGGGTTGTTATGCCGCGATCGGTTCTGCATATTTCCCCCTTGGGTGTAGACACTGGTGGTGGTGGAGAGAGTGGCTGAACTGGATGATGGGAGTGGAGCAGGACTGGGCGCTGATATGATGGAGACTGGAGGTGAAGGGGGGGAGGAGTGTCAAATCTGTGTGTACTAAAATAATAGTCTATCGTTGATGATTCACTTCCAGGATTGCTCCGATGCCGGCAGAAATTCCGCCGGGTGTCCCTCTTTTCGGCTGGATGTCCATGACCTTCCGCTTTCTTTGTGTTGTAATTGCTATCCGTCCAATCTTTTCTGTGCACGACTAAAACAACTTACAAACTTACACATCACCAAAACAAATTCCTTTCTGGCATTGCAGAGGCAATGTTGCTCCGTCTAGCACTTGCCACCGCCCATGCCACTAAACCAGACAATGTAAATGTGCTGTATTTATATAGCGCTTTTCCAGTCTTAACAACTGCTCAAAGCGCTTTTACATGTACAGGGAACATTCACCATTCACACACGTTCATACACTGTGGCCGGGGCTGCCATACAAGGTGCCACCTGCTCATCAGATAAACATTCACACACATTCACACTCCGATGCGCAGCACCGGGGGCAACTCGGGGTTCAGTGCCTTGCCCAAGGACACTTCGACAACAACTGCAGGGGCGGGGATCGAACCACCAACCTTCCGATTGGCAGGCAACCGCTCTACCACTGAGCCACAGCCGCCCCCTTTCTGTAGAAAGAAAGGAGAGCGGATTTTAAAGTTTGACGGGATCAATATGATTGCCTAAGAGAAATCATGCAAGATCTGGTTGGACTACTTATTGAATGCCCACCGTATAGAAGAGATAACAATAAAATGAGTGAGTAAAGGTAGTCTTCCTGTTGGAACTTTTACTAAGTTTCCCGCTTCTAGCACTGCAAAAGCAGCATCAAGAAGCTTTTTAGGAATTTATTATTTAATTTCTTTCCAATTGATGCCACTGCAGAATTATCACTTTTACAACACAGACTCTCACATACTTATTCGCCAGTCTTACACAGTCAGTTTACTACAGTCGTACTTAGTTCCAACAAAGCTCTGCTTCAGTCATTTGCTAGTGTAGCTCATCCCTCCACACCTTCTGGTCTGCTACAAACATTCTTTTTCAATTACGTGGTGTTGTAATGTAACTTTTTTTTTCCACAAATCTGTACTTTACTTTGTTTTTTATAATTCTGGACTCTTTCACTTTTTCTGCACTAGTTTTCCAAAACAAAATTTATACTTTTACATCACACATCTTCCCTAATCGTCTTTGTTACTCATTACTTGCAAGAAATGCTTTCGTACATAGGAGTAAATGATTCATTTTTTTGGATCTGGATTGCGTGCCTTGGCAATTATGTAAAGAGACCAGATATCACAAACTAATGTAGCTTTGATACCATACCACAGGTTTTTGGCTGCATTACTATGCGTACGGATAGGATGGATGGGCAGAGATCTCTGCAAAGTGACACTGTATGCCATGAGCAATAAAGAATGTCATGGAGTGACCAAGGCTCTGTCATAGCATTTTCTAAGGTACACCAGCGAACAGACATATCTGGGTCTTAACACAAAGGACCAAAAATAATGTTTAAAGTTGGGAACTGAGAGACCACCATCCTCTTTCCTCTTCTGTAGAGTAGACATCTTAAGTTGCGGCCACTTTCCTTTCTAGATAAATTTAGATATTGCTGATTGTAATTTATGCCAATAATCAGAAGGAGGGGAAAGAGGTAGGATAGAGCTCACAAAAATAATCCTAGGTAAAACATTATTTTAGCCACAGAGATACATGCTTGAAGACATGGGGAAACCCATCCATCTTCCATATTTTTCAATATGTTCAGAGCAACAGAATAGTTACGCTTAACAATCTGGTTTAAGCAAGGGAAAAACCTCAATGCCTTAATATTTAAACTGCTTAACAATGGGGATGTTAGCAGGGATGATTGAATTGCGAGCAGAAACATCATGGACATCTGCCAATTTTGGGAACCACTTAGGCAGAGAGCGCAAGAGATATTGAATAGCATTAGAGCCTTCTAACCCCTATTTCAGCCTGACGATGTGGATATTGCTTCACCTCCAGCTCTTGAAAGCTTGGCCATGGCTATCAAGAATACATGAGTTGCTGTCCACAGTAGTTTTAATATTGTCCACATCAGATCTGATATAGCCAAGGCTTGCAGTTAGAGATGCCAGCTAGGCATGGATAGCAGTTAGCATCTTGTCGTTGTTGAATCTGAGACTGAATCTGAGAAAAACGTGGTTCAAAGTAGTTTTTTGTTTCTCCAGTAATTCCTCTGCAATGGCATCCGATTGCCGCATTGGGTTTTGTTTTTGTTTGACATTCTGCTTTAAATTACTCTAATGAGCACAAAGTGATAGAATATTGGAGGTTGGAACCATATAACACAACTATTTGCGAAGGTTGGGCCAGGAGCTAAACCTTAAGGCACCATCTTTGTCGAGCGGATCATGTGACTCTCTCTGACATACTTGTGTAGCAGTCATTGATGTTGTGCCATGTGAATCTGGGTGAATGTGTGTGAGTGTAGCTGAGTGTTGTGACAGAGTTGTGCTTAGCAAGCCTGAGGGCAAGTGGGACGGCGATCTACTGACTCACTTGCTGTTTGTTTGCTCCACTCTTATATAAAAACCCTGACTTGTTTCACTTTGCCTGTGAGAATATGGGCAGACTTTTATCAGCCGGATGTTTTATAGACAGAGAAGCTAAACCTCCCTTCTCCAACTCCACTAGCTTCAGGACCATGCTCATGTATTAGTATAGACGTTTGACAGTAGTTTGTGAGTAATCATGGAGGATTGTGATGTGGATGCAGATGTGGACGTTCGGGACCCTGATGAGAAGTCCATTATGACCTATGTGGCCCAGTTCCTGCAGTACTCCAAAGACCTGCCTGTGCCAGAGGAAGAAACGCAGGTCTGTATCACACATATTTTGTTTTTCTAGACAAACAGGGCAACACAGGGCACTATTTTACACTGTAGAGATGTTTGCAAATACTTTTTAAAGTCTGTGGAGCTTCTTGTTCTGGCAACTAGCTCTGGTAGGGTTTAGGATTCTGCTCATGATGTTTTCCACTGTTTAACTGCTACAGTCCATTGTCAACAATAAGTGTGTGGCTAAGCTCTGTCTAATTCAATTCAATTCAAATTTATTGTCATTGCACTGTCACAAGTACAAGCAACGAAATGTGATTTACATCTATCCAGAATTGCTATACAGGGTATAAATATTGTACATAATTTTATGTATAAGCAGATGTAATAGTAAGGAACTTTAAAATGTTGTGTAAAAATATAAATATAAATATGGGAGCTCTATGACAGATTATACAGATTATACAGAGTATAAAGTATATGTAAAAGCAAAAAAAAAAGTAAATAATTGTAAGGGACTATAAAATGTAGTGTATAAATATGGATATAGGAGGTCTATGCACAGATTATACAGAATATACAAGAGTGTTAGTAAAAGGATCCAGTCCTGCTTGGTTTCCATTGATTTTTGTGATTTGCAGGTCAAAAGAAGTCTAGAGCATCAGGCATAGTTTAAAAGCAACGGTATTATTCAACCTAGATAGCTGAATAAAACTTTTATTTCAACCAGATTTTTCACATTTTATCTTTGTTCTTTTTCTTTAATGTGCTTCAATCTTTATGTTATGTATGCATAACTGCAGACTGACTAATAATTTTGAAGTCTTGCCAAATCAATTTTTGAGTATAAAGATAGATAAATACATCATGTGTATGTAATCACACACACAGAAAATACACTTTAAAGAAAAGCTTTAAATCTATATTAAGTCATTAAATAGTTTTTCTAAAGATATAAACCAGAGGTGGGGCGTTTAGCAGTGGAACAATAAACTCATTATTCATCACCGACTCCACACCTCCTTCTGTTCAGCTTCTGTCAACTCAAGTGCCTCAATCAGTCTTGTAAACACTGAAGTCTGCTTGTTACCTCGAGTGCACTCTTTCTGTCATTTCATTTTTGCAAGTTAGCCTGAATATATGCAGACAGAGATATGATATCAGCCTCCAAGAAATCAGTCTTGACTTAAATGTTTTTTGTAAGTTGCATTGAAATGAATCACAGCTTCTACGTTGAGTACATTTTATAAAACAGTTTGAAAATTGGTATTATTTTAGCTGTATCCAAGTTTGGTTATCATAAGCATGAAGTGCTGTTAATGTTTCTGTTAGTGTTTGTACATTGCCCTTCAATGACCTCAGCCATGTGCATTTCCACTAAAGTCTTTGTTTGGGATTTTTTCTATTTTCTCTGCCTCCTTTTGTTTACTCCTCTCTTCTTACTTTTTCCTCCTAGACTCCGTACCTGACTCTTCCTAAAAGTCCTTCTCCTATCAACCTGCCTGTTCACTATACTCCTGCTATTTCTGCTTCACCTCTGCGACAGGTAGACCTGACAGTCACAATACACTTCTGTTTTTATTTCTCATTTCATCAGATTACTTACCTTCCAATTACAGTACCTTGTAATTTATTGACACCTTAAACTAAGTCATAGTTCATAAGTTATGTTTAAATCTCGCAATGAAATCATAATGTATTTAAGAGATGTGAACAACCTTTTGGGGTGGTTAGATAATACAATTTTAAATAAAAACAATTATCAGTAGATGACTGTTCATTAACAGAAAAAAATAGATAAAGAAATGTATAAATTAACGAATAAACATTACAATGTTGTCAAACAAGACTAAATATGTTAGTCAACAACCTTTTTTTCTACGACGAAGACGAGATGTCTGCACCATTGTCCAAAAACGCTGACTAAGACTAAATCAACATGAATTATTGTTGACAAAAAGAGGAGACTAAAATTTTGCGTAGAATAAAAACTAAGAGAAAATTTCTCTTCATTTTTGTCTACAATTGTCTTTACTTTTTCATCATGAGATAGAACTAGTGCAGTACCAGTTTGGACTGTGTGCCTGTTTCAAACAGGCCAATTGCTTGGTTCCCAGTATTTTTTCCTCCGCTAAGCGCTTTTCTAACAGGCACAGCTTGGCTGGAGCTCATCTAGAGATTTGGCGTGTCCCCTTTTTTTTCCTCTAGCCGTCACACATCCAGGTAGTGATGTGGCCCGGTGGGGGAGAGAGGAAGCTAATTATGACATTTAACCAATATTTGAGATGTGTGAAACACTATTTGATTGAAATAGTTATTAGAAATAATAAATACTAATTAAAAAACAGACTAAAATGTTTTGACTAAAACTTGATTAAGATACCCGAGTTTTCTTTTGACTTAAACTAGATTAAAATGACAAGACTTTTAGTGTTTATGACTCGATATGACTAAAACTAACAGGGACATTTGGCCCAAGACTAAGACTAAATTAAAATAGGTGACAGAATTAACACTGGTAAACATAATACAACCAGCCTTGACAGCTGGTGTGTTATATAAAAACCTGTCTGTCAGTGCAACACCCCACCTGTCACTGCTCTATGCTTAAATGTTTGGAAACCCTGGCTTGCTGGTGTGTAAATGTCAGCCTCAATACTGCCGTGTCACACAGCATGAATCAGCCGCACCAAACCCTCGTAGCACCCTTAAATAACTTTTGATTTCATTGCTGAAGATTATGTCATGTAAAGACACGCCAGAAAAGTTGTTTATCTGGACGGCAGTGCAGCTTCTCAAATTTAATTGGCAGTTACTGATGAGCCAAGATTACCTTTCAATCACATGGTGGTTGAAAGCAAGACAGACCATGCAGAATCAAACTAGTTTGCCCTGTTCTTTGGGAAGGAATCCTTAGACACAGCACGGGTGTGTTTGTCTGCCTCCCACTAGATGAGATGAATAAAGCATCTACTCTGCAGATCTGCTTTTCCTTGATGCAGGTATGGCCTGCTGCACAGCTAAGAACAGATTAGTCACAGTGGACAAAACAACTGTCTGCTCTGGTTTCTGACCAGATATTTACAATGATAGATGCGAATGCTGCAGACATTTGAGTTTTTTAATCGTTACTTTGTATGTTGTTACTTTACTCCCAAAGAGTTGTTCATTTTAGAACATTGGAATAATTCACCAACAATTGTGCAAGATACATCATAGGGTGAGGGGAGGAATTAGAGTCTAGTAAATCTTAATGCCACTACTCAGTGTTGAAATCAAGATCACCCATACCAAGACATCACCAAGACTAGAGTGTATCTAGACTGAGACTAGACCAGTGTGATTTCCACACTGCCTGACACGATAACATGTACAAAATGCTAACTATAGGCACCCCTCAAATTGATGATTGAAAAACCCACAAAACCCAATTTAAGATTATTCTTTGTTTACCTCTTTTATTGGCATAAGTGTCTTATGAGAAATGCCTTGATAAAATATTTAAAGACAGTTGTGGTCTTGACGAGTCTTAAAATAAAATCCATAGTCCCCTTTTTTTTTTGAGGAGACAAGACAGTACTACAACATTGCCAATACTCAGGGAATTCTTTACACATTATATAAATACCATAGACATTGCAATAAATAATATCTACTTCAGCAATATGGCCTCAAACATCCCCATTTACAGTAGAAGAGAAGGTGGCTGTTGTCCATGTTTCATGTTCTTATGAGTAAAAACGACAACATTGTTGCCAAATCCAAACACTGTATGGGCTTGGGGACATTTTGGCACACCAGCTGCCATTATGTGTTGTGTCAAGGATCTCATGACTTGTGTTGGTGCCTTGTGGGAAAGCTTTTTGCTTTTGCATCTTCTGGTTTACTGACAAATAGGCAAGGCATGTTTATTGAATATAGGACATATTAGCAACAAGGCAATTCAATGTGCTATGCATAAAACATGACAGAGCAATCTAAATTAATTATTTGATGGGACAAGGAGCCAGTTTGGCTTAAATAGAATCATGTTTACACAATTATAACACTTGTTTTGTGCATTAGATGAAGTAGGGCAGATCTTTACCTGTTTAACCTTTTGTACTTGTTCTGGCTTCCTTGGTTACAGTTTGTCCATCAGGTATAGTATGTTTGGGATCAAATAAACAAAGCTACAGTTGTTTCACACAGATTTCTATGTTAAGCCATGTTTGAGTATTCATTTCTTTATCTTGGCTGCCATATGATAAAATAGTGCCTCTGATGTTTCTTTATTTGACCTGTGTAATTGGTCAATGTTCAGCTTCTGTCTTTCTTCTGTATTTTGACCTCAGTATGCAGATAAAACATAAAGCTATCCAGATACACATAATACTATACTGATACATATCTAAATCAAACTAAATAGCGCGTTTTGCCTGAAATTGTTTATTTGGCCTCAGCTTATAACTTTGTTTTTGTCGTTGTTGCCAGGCAACGCCTAATCAAAAGGCACAGGAAGTGACCTGCTGGCTGGTTCAGGCCTACGACGAGCTGCTGGAGGGATGGGACTCCACAGAGGGAGAAAGCTACTCCGAGAGATACCACGTAGGTTTCCGGCCAGTTCCTATCAGGAACCATTATGGCGAAACTTTACTGCAGTTTTAAGTATCACTGAATAACTAATTCATATTATATTGTTACAACAGGCCATAGGATACATTCTCAGCAAGAATCGGCAGCTTCTGTCTCACACAAGTCGTATTGCAAATCCAATCCAATCCACTTTATTTATATAGCACAATTTTAACAAACAAGGTTTCCAAAGTGCTGCACAAAATGATAATACAGAAAAAATAGATAACACAATAAAAGCACAAATATATTAAGGTATAATAAAATAAAAACAATTAAAGCTGTAAGCAGCGATGAACGGGCCCTCGCCTCTATGCAGGTTGGGCTACTGGCAGAGGCCAATCTTTGTGGCAGTGAATTTGCGCGGCACTCAGACGCTGCAAATAGTCACCAATGAAGATGGAACTCCTTGCTATAAGAATCTATGTCATAAAGTTCATTGTCTGGTGAAGTGGTATGGGCAAACCACAGTGGGTGGGTCAAAGACTGTAGCGTAAACGGTTCGAATGTTAGGGACGGGGGCATGGCCTGAGTGCGTGGGCGTGGTTAAAATGGGAGTC
>NC_048426.1:3088878-3114474 GCF_013103735.1 Etheostoma cragini | reverse complement strand
GAGCGATGGAGGACCCGCTAGCCCCCATATAAAGTGCATTACAGTAATCCAGCCGAGTGGTCAGAAAGGCATGGATTAATGTCTAAAAATTTTGTCTCTGAAGGACTGGTTTAATTTTTGCTAGCTGCCTTAACTGAAAAAAGCTAGACTTCACCACTGCTTTAATCTGGCTGTCAAATTTAAGTTCTGAGTCCACTTTTACACCCAAATTTTTTACAATCGGCTTGCGATACTGCGCCAAAGAACCCAAATCAACTTGGGAGGAGGTCAGAGAAGTGCCACCAAAGACCATGACTTCGGTCTTTTTTTCATTAAAATTTAGAAAGTTCAAGGACATCCAAGCCTGCAAATGCTGATATTTAAAAAAATGGCTGTTGCTTTCAGTTATTGAGCTTACTGCTGCTTCTTCACTTTGCAGCATTCTCATTGCGTTTTGTACCACTATGCTATATGTACCTCGTCTGGCTGAGCATTGATCTGGGGGGTTTGCTCTGTATTTTCTCTGCACAAGAGGCATGACCAACGGGTGTAGTTGAAATGACTGTATGCGATTGGATAGTTGTTTAACCAATCAGACCAACTATCCAGGGACCAACATCAACGGATTGCTGTGCTTCGGTGGCGTTTTATGCATCTCACATCCGCACTCGACTCACATGACTGGTAGTGACACGGTGGCCGCTATGTTGAATGTAAACAAGAAGCTGCTTGGGTGCTTCTCTATTGTTATCGTGTTAAACCCGCCAATAGCGCAACAGGTAGATAAGCCAGTTTGGGATTGGTTCCCGCTAAATTGTGAACTGAAGCAGGAGAACGTTCAGGTTTCCAGACTAAGCTGCAGGGCAAAATCAAATCGCCGGCAGAGTGGGCGGGGTTTACCCAATCTAATATGTACCACTTTTCCAATCTAATCCGAACAATATCCTGCTAAATCTTTCCTACAAAGTAAAGTGAATCCTTAAAAATTAGGCAATATATCCCTTCAGCCCTTGAATTAATCTTACAAGAGTGGCACTAAAGATGTAATTTTCCATCCTTTTAGGTATTTCAGACCTTCCTGGTATCCTTTAATGAGCAGCGACGTCCCATCATGCCATTGTTGACAGCGATGCGACGAACCTCGAAACTGAGCGAGGAGCAGCAGTCCCTCAGAGAGGCGTGGGACACCCTCACTAACAAGGTCAGTTCCACTTAAATCTCTTGCCCCATCCCAGCTTTTAAAAAAACAACCTCTAAAGCCTTTGATTAAAGCCAAAAAATTGGATTTTGGTGCAGTTTAACCTTTTTTAATGTGGTTTAGTTTGGTTAGAGAGTCCGCTTGCCTTGTCAGGGAAAATTCTAAATCAATTTTTACTGGCCCTGAGTTAAATAGTTTTTTTTTTAAACGATTGAAACTTTGGAAACGGGCAAGTAGGTTGTTTAAATTAATTTGCCCGACGATGCCTTTTACTTGCCCCTGGCCATCAGGCAATCCTGTTGAATCCTGCATATATGCAATGCTATGCATTCTAAATGAAGTCTAAAAAGGCTTAAAGGCTTAATCCATATTTCAGCATGTACTGTATGCATGCAACTATACAGACATAGGGCCCCATCTTGTACCGGGCACAGTGTCGTGCAAAGCCCGACGCAAGTGACTTTGCAATTTTAAGACCAACTAAGTTGTTTCAAGTTCAGCGCCACGTCGTTTAAATAGCTAATGCACCCGTGACCATCTTTGCGCCCATGGGCGTGCTGGTCTTACAGGGAGGTTTGTTCAGGTGAATTCTTGGCGTATTGCAATCTTGCGGCAGCAGAAAGTGATCGCAACTAAAACCTGGTCTAAAGTCAATAGTGCAGCATTTCATTGAATTTTAACAGCGCATTAGTCAAATGCGCCTAGGCTCGGGGACAGCGCATGCACACTAAACTTGTTACACACACAGACGCACAGATGCAAAAGATTAAAAATAAAGATACTACAGTGCAAATTCGCCAGCATAATAGCAATGCGCTAAGGTCAGACGCGCCTGGCTTTTAAGGGGAATCTGAGATGAAGGGAACTGATGGTTTATTGTTTCGTTATGCCCAAAACACACCTTAGAAATGATAAAGACTTAACTAAGTATAACCCTTTTAAACCATGGGCCTGCCGCACGGACCCTTTTTCCCACCGTCATACTAGCAAAAGTGGATTTGGACACGCCTTTAACTTTCTGTATTGAAAGACATGTGCCTTTCTGTTTCATCATTTAGTTACATGAATACAAAGTGTTGTTAGACATGAGTCTCCCGGCGCCCTTGGACTCGGTGGCTCGCTGGCTGCTGAAAACAGAGAAGGCTCTGGCTGAGGAAGAGGGCGATCCCCAGGACCACCGCCGAGCTGCTGACGACGCAAGGGAGAAACAGGAGCTCTTAAGGGTAAATATTTACTGCATCGTAACCCTGAACTACACCACTTTAGTTAGAAAGTGAAATAAACAAAAATACTGACTTAGTAAATATGGCTTGGTTTTCCACTTCGAAGATACATTAATAAACCTCTGCAGAGTAGCCCTTTTATTCTGAGTATTAACTCACTTTTTAGGAGTGTTTGCAAATAGAATACAAAAATTCCTACAAACTGTTGTATAAGTTTGTTTTGGAGTTAACATGGATTGATTTACCTCTATTGATGATTCTGTAGTTTGATTCCCATTATCCCTGAGCAAGACACTTAACCCCTAGTTGCTACAGGAGCGTGCGACCTATGACATAAAAGTCATGCATGTAAGTCGCTTTGGATAAAAGCGTCAGCCTAATGACATGTATTGTAATGAAATGAATATGCTCACTGCCCAATGTCGTTGTAGGCCTGCCCGGAGGAGATGCCACAATATGTGAAAACCTTCCAGTCCTTCCAAAACTTAGATGAGTATGGAAACATGATGGTTCCTACTGACAAGATGGAGGAACTAAAGAGGAGGTGAGGGCTGACTGTGTTCATGTACTTGTGGTGTGCATGTGTGAAATCGAATTTACTGTACGGACAGTGCTTGAACTTATTACTTCCCTTAGCTAAATCAAAGTTACTGTTTCTAATGTCAAGACCTGGATATAGCCATAGCTATTGTTTAAGCACAAGAAAAAATCATCTGACACCATTACAACACACCAAACAGTATCATTCTGTATAAGGCTAATAACGAACAGTGTCAAATGTGTCAGTGAGTACTAAATTTGATTAAAAGCAAAATTAACTTTAAGATCTTGGATTATGCAAGTGTATTTCAGGAATTTTTCCTATGAATCATGGAAATGTGAGATTTTCAGTGATATTTACAACATCATACGTATGATTTCAGGTTTTAAGTGTTCCAACAGAGAGTTTGTTTCTGTTGGTTTTTCATTTTAATGACGTACACAACCTTAATTGTGGACATCTTTCTCAGGTTCACCAATGTGAGAGTAACTGTTAAATACCACGGCATCAAGCTGGAGTACTGGGAGCACAAGCACACGGTTTTGGATCTGTTGGGGCAGATCAGGACCAAGCTGCAGCTCTGGAAGAGAGCCTACATCTCCCCGGAGGCTGTCAGTGTGTTGCTGCAAGAATGGCATGTGAGTAGATGGTTGAGGTTCAAATTATTTAATTTACACTGAGTAGTTTTAAAAAAGTGTTATGAGGGTGCTTATACACACACACACACACACACACACCATTTTTGGTAAGAGGAGTCTAATGCTAACTTAATACTAAACATGATTTACCATGCATTTAAAATGCAAATCATCTAACAATATAGGGTACAGCTGAAACTGGCAGCTGAGTCTTTTATGACATGAACTTTGCAACTGTAAAGAGGTGTAACCCTTTTGATTTTGGTAACAGCAAGGCCTTTCCTCTGGTGCCACTCTCTAGACTGGCTGACAACCAACAAATTTTTGCTCCGCTTGTGGTTAAGGTCCACGGTTAACTCTTCTCACCTTTGACCTTGGCATCCAATGCTGTTGTTTCTAATGTGTAATGAGGCTGCTATGGACTTTTTATTTGTCCTGTTTCTTTTTGTTTTTTTCTTAAAACAGGATGTGGTTGACATACAGGAGCTACCGTCTTTACTGGAAGCAGCTCTTCGTAAGCTAAAGCAGGTTTCTGAGAAATATTCAAGAAAATCTGCCCTCGGTAAGTGTTCTACTAAAGGACTGTTTGTTGTTTGAAAGCCTTGGTGATCAGGTGAGTTCATGGATTCATTTTTGGATTTACTGAGTTTTTGACAGCTTTGTTTCTTGGCTTCTTAGCTGCAGATTACCACCAAGTCAGTCAGCAGGTGAAGCAGCTGGAGGAAGACACCGCCCAGGTTTTGGAAGAGATGACCACAGCCAAGAGCACCATGGGAAGGGTGCTTTCGGCCTGGGACTCCTACAGCGATGTCTTCAGCTCCTTGCAGGCTTGGCTGTTGCAGGGCTCTTCAACACACAGTCATGGCCACAGACCTCAGGTATTTTTATTTTTATTTATTTTTATTTATTAACCTTTATTTTACTAGGAAATAATTCCATTGAGATTCACAATCTCTTTTTCAAAGGAGTCCTGGCCAGGTCTCAAAACAGCAGTAGAATAGTTCCATGTTAAACTTCAGAGTAAAAACAAACAACAGAAAATAGAAAAAGACAGTTGGCAATTTACCATCATGACAATTTGAGATTCCGCAAGGAAGGCCAACCGATGCTCTCATACAAGCTACAGTGATGAGTTTAAAAACTAGAGTTAGTCACAAGTCTCAGTTCCGCATGGTATACCAAATCCAGCATTTTCAGAGAAGATTGATTTGCATGCATGTATAAAATATCACAATAATCTAACATTGACAGAAAAAATGCTTGTAACGCATACAAATATATCATACAATTGTAAGAAAGGATATTTTGTTGAGTTTGTGGAAAGAGAACAATGCTTTATAAACTACCTAGTTGCTTTTGCCTTTTTTCCTGGGCTAATTCCTCCAGAGCAGTTCTGCATGTGGACTAGGGGTGACCCCAAATAGTCAGATATTTGATGCTTTGATTGAAGGAGCCTGATTTGACTGCCAATCTCACAGTCAAATCTTCACAAATGTGTTATGAAATAAGGATTGTGTCATTTTGGCTATGTGTCTGACTTTTTAAAGTGCTTGAATTAATCCAACCGCGCCATGACAGGAGTAACTTTCACTTTCCATGATCTGTGCACCCATGGAGGAGCATCTTGGCTGCCGACATTTAAACCTCTAACTAAAAATCTCTGGGAAAAGAAAATCTAAAGTGCGGGTCTAATTTGAAATAGTAAAAGATGATACAAAGTAAGATGCAAGCCACCACCCGATACAAGACAACAGCCGTGATCCCAGTGCGCAGCCAACGGCATGATCCATCTGCCCCAGTGATAACCAAATTGACACCAAACATATACTAAAGGAGCTTGGCACTGCAATAAGCCCTCCAAACATCTACTACGGAGTCTCCTAATATATGTCCCCAGCAAAATGTTAAAATTGCTTACCCTTACCGACATGCATCTTTCTACACACATTTATTTGTCTCCTCCCTGTTTATTATCATTGCTATGATCATTGTTTTGTTCAGGTGACATCTGAGTCTATGGCAGAGTGGGGCTCCAGACAGGCCCACCTGAACAAGGTGGGTAACTTTCTGATGGAGGCAGCAGACCCTCAGACTAGCAGGAGCCTGGCAGAGGAGCTGCACAGACTCAACATGCACTGGGCTGAGTTCAACAAGAGAAACACATTTGTAAGTTACAGAACAAAAAAAAAATTGGTTAATGAGAAACCAGATGATCTTTTGTCAATTAATTTACTCTCAGTGGATTAACAATTATATTTCCGGAACATAAAAGTCATGTAGATCATATGTTTAATAAAGCAAGTACCATATTTTCCTTTATATGTTTAACTTTCAGCCGGACTAATTCCTCATCAGGGCGAGTGGCTTTGTTGTTAAATGACAGTTTTTTTCTTGTTAGGTGACTGTAGGGAGTTTGGTGTCTCAGACCTTTAGAATGAAAGCTATTCTATTTGTTATAATTATTCCCACACTGATATTAAGGAGTGGCTTTGAGTTTAAAAGTTGTACTCCACCTTTTACTTTTTGTGTCGAGGCAATTCTAATTGCAAGGCTTTTGAAGTCTGCGATTACAGTGTATTATCATACGTCTTTTTAAATTCTTAATTTGCATATTGCACAGGTGTTGTCGGTTATATTATGTCCACTGTTATATTATTTGTGCTTTTTTTTTCAGGACAGCACCGCTGAGCCAAGTGCTGACATCCAGACCAGACCCCAGGACATCCAAGCTCTGATCAGAGAGGCCACTCTCATTCTCAAAGAGCCTCTGGAGACCATGGCAGGCCCCTTACGCACCTACAGAAAAAGAATACAGGTACAAATGGTTGAGTCAGGTCAGATTCAGAAATTACAGATCTTAGGATGCAGCCATGAGCCTGACAGAACAGAGTATTCATTTCAAACACTTATGAGAATGGAACTTTGAATGCCGAGATACGTCTCTAGAATTGACTGTTTTTTCATTTCTTCAGCTCTTAATGAGGAAAATAAAAGAAGTTGATCTTGAGGCCCTGGCTTCCTCCCAAGAATGCCCAGCAGATCAGTTACAGAAACTGAAGCTTGCTATACCTGAAGTAAGAATGACTTATTTTCTTTAAATACTTCCTTCATACAGCTGTGTTTAAAGCATTCTAGTCTTTAAGTTTTGTTCCCCTGTATATCACATTTTGTCACAAAATACATTTGTGAATATACAGTATGTACTCTTAAGTTCTTTTGTGATCAAATATCATCACAATCATCTTAACATCACAATGTGACATCGGAATGCTTCTCAGGACCAAAAAAAACAGAGAGGTAAGATGGGTAGAGGGGATAACCAACAAAAACACAACAGCAGGAATGGCTCAGCTTACCATCAAGACACACAAAAACAGACACACACAAACACACCAACAAACAAAAGGCATTGACAGAGAGACGGACACAAGACACCCGGGACCAAACACATGCACAGACAGAAGCAAGGAGGAAAAACACAGGTCTACAATATAGACTTTAAGGACTCAGCAATAAGCCCTTAAAGCCCAAATACCAAGGTCCAAAGTCTTTTGTGGTGTTCTATATATGCGAGTTGTAGGGAGCTCCTTATATAAAACATCCAAAAAGGAAAGGGTCTATGTGCAAATAAACAAGTCATGTGGTGGTTTCCAACGTGTTGCAATCATTTTCTTAGCAGCTGTAAATCCAGCAAACACAGCACGTTTTTGAAATCAAGAAAGTTTAAGGGATGACAAATCATTCAGAATCAAAACACAGATAGTCACAGGTACAGTATCATAAATCAAGGCAGATAGTTTAGATGCAATATTGTTCCAGATCTGACCAACAGGAGAGCAATCCCAGATCATGTGAAGAATGTAAGAAGAAGAATGTATACTTTATTAATCCCACAAGGGGAAATTACAAATTTACACACAGGCCTGAATTACACACACATGCTCAGTACCCATAGATGCACTAAATGGAGAGATTTCATAGTGCCCATGGAAAGGTACCCCGAGCACTTTGGGTTCAGTGCCTTGCTCAAGACCACCTTGGCAGTGCCCAGGAGGTGAACTGAAACCTCTCCAGCTACCAGTCCACCATCATACTTTGCTCCGTATGGGGACTTGAACCAGCGACCCTCCGAGTCGCGACCTTACGCCCTACTGACGAAGCAACTACCACCCAGAGATATGTACCTTGGGCTTTTAGTGGGCAGAAAGTGCATAAAAGACAAAGACTTTAACTAACTGTAACAAGCACAAAGTGGTAGAATATCGAAGTTGGAACCATATACAACAACTATTTGACAATGTTGGGCCAGGAGCTACACTTTAAGCCGCCATCTCTGTCCAGCTGATCACGTGACCCAGTATGTACTTTAAGTTTATCCGTTCATCACTATCTATTCCCTTAATATCACTAGGTGATGCAGACCTTGTTTGAGGCAGAACATGTGTGTACAGAGCTTCAGCACAGTGTATTGGGTCTGGACAGCCGCCTGGCTGAACTCCTGCACTGGGAGATTGAGGCCCGGGAGCTCTACCAGCTGCTGAGGGCCGCAGAGAGACATAAACAGCGGGGCCAGGACCCACGAGCCAGGGTAAGATACATAGAATACAAAGGTTCTTCTGCTGGGATTGTCTACGTAAATGTGGTTACTCTAAAACAGTCAAAGCTCCAGTGACAGGCTAACTGTTCTTTCATAAAGAATCCCTTATCTTTAATTCAGTAAGGCTGATGGTTGTTCACCATTTATCCCCCAGGTCCTGATTTCCCGTGGTCTACAGTTGGAGGGCCAGGTTGTCACAGAGGAGCAGGACCTGCAGGTGATGGTGATGACAACTCAGAAGAACTCTCCCATCCAGTACCTCCACGCCTCCGCCATGCAGGACCGCGTGCGAGCCACTGTTGCACAGTCACAGGTCAATTTTTCTTTTTGTAAATTGAATGACCAAGCCAGTGAGTTTTGCACGATCTGTGCTTAAGAAAGTAGTAAACGGGAAGAGCACAGCAGAGAATATTATTATATGTGTGTAATTTTAATTCCAGGAAGCTGTAGGTATGCTCAGCAGCTTGGGAGCCAGAAGAGACAGAAGCAGAAGCCCTCCAGAAGGGTCTCCTCCATCAAAAGTCTACAAACAGGCTGAAGAAAAGCCTCAACATCTGAGACAGTCAGACACACTCAGTTGGCTTACTCAACAGTCCAAAACAAAGTTAGTTTCTCACCATGAAACCTTTGTGCCAAAGATAGTTGTGCAGGAATATAGAGAAGAAAGGATGACTTCTCCTCCACTTCCTTATACCTACGCACAAGCTGTGATGCAGACCAGGACAAAGACGCAACCAGATTGCCAAGCTCAGGCATGGCCAGAGACACAAAAACAGCAGACTCAGAAACAAGGATTAATACAACAGCAACAGCTACTACAGCAAAAACAAATTAAAAGACAGCCGGAAAAAGAGCTACCACAGCAAAAACTCAAGCAACAGCAGCCACAAGATGTACAACAGCAGGGGGTGATGAAAACACAACCACAGCAACTGCAGCAGAAGCAGAACCAACAACAGGTGGAGCAGCATGTAGAAATGCATCAACATCAGGTTCAGCAGCAGGTGGTATCCGACAGACAAACATCAGAGCCCCAGAAGCAGATTTCACTTCAACAACCACCTGTAAAGAAACCACATCTCAGCTCTCAGGAGCTTCAAAGCAGAAAGACTCAGGCCATGAAGAACCGGCCCTGGCTTCAGAACCCTAAAACCCCAGCTCTAGAACAGGATTCCACTCAGGAACCAATTCAGACTAGACACACTCAGCCATGCTCAGACAGAGAAACAGCGGCATCAGTTCAGGTGGTTCCACAGCAAACAGCAAGTGCCAGGCCACAGCCTGAGGCAAATGCAAAAGATACTAAGCTGCCACAAAAACAGCAAAAAGAGCAACATAAAGAAACACAGCAATCTCAAACTCTAAAGCAGCAGCAGGAGCAGCAAGAACATCTGCAACTTCAGCAGCAACAACAAAAAGAGAAATATCAGCAACAACATCCACAGCAACTGGAAAAAACCCAAAAGCAACAAGAACAATTGCTGCAGCAACAACAACAACAGGAAAAACAACCACTCTCCATTGCAACACCGGCTCAACCAGATACAGACACCAAGGTTAAATCCCTTGCTGTTACTATGCCTCAGCCTCACCCACAAACAAAGGCCCAAAATCAGACACAACCCCAAACTATGGTTCAGTCTAAATCTCAGGCAGCTTTGCATGTGCAGTCCACAAGTGTGGCCCACACTACCACAGATGGTCAGCAACCACTGAAGACCATGTCCCAAAACAGAGTTAGCCATATTCAGTCACAGACAAAAGCTTTTCCACAGCCCCATGGCCCCATTAGGACACAGTCATTGACCCAGCCACAGACACAGCTACAGCTCCAGTCCCAGGTTCAGACTCAGTCCCAAACATGTGTCCCAGCTGGTCCTCAGCCGTCTATGCAGCCACAGGATCTAGCCCTTAGCCCAGCTGTAACTCAAATGCAGACATGGGCTCAAGTCAGACCTTCATCTCCTAGGCAGGCTGCACCGCAGGGCCAAAGTCAGCCACCTGTGCCATCCCAAATTCAGCTTTGTAGTCATACACAGTCATGGGCTCCTATCCGGCCGCCTTCCCCTAAGCCACCAACAAATGCCCACATTCAAACCCATGCTCAGTCCATGGCCCAGTCTCAAATCCGTCCTCAGTCAATGCCCCAGTCTCAAATATATGCTCAGTCAACGGCACATGCTAAAACCCATCCTCAGCCTATGTCTCATCCTCAAAATCTTGCCCAGTCAATGGCACAGGTTCAAACCCATCCTCAGCCCATGGCCCATCCTCAAACCCATACCCAGTCCATGGCCCAGGTTCAAACCCATCCTCAGCCTCAGACACATACCCAGTCCATGGTCCAGGCTCAAATCCATGCTCAGCCGATGGCCCGACCAAATCATGCCCAACCTTCAACTCAAAATCAAACCCAAGCTCAACTTGTAGTTCAGCCTCAGGGTCATTCTCAGCCTATGACTCAGTATGCCACACATGCTCAGCCAGAGGTCCAGCACCTAGGTCATATTTCCCAGGGCCAAATCCATTCTTGGAGTCAAGATAGCGTCTCATCTCCAATGACTGTCCAGCATCCAGAGGCTACAGCACAACCTTCACTTTACCCCCAAGGTTACTCCCAGGGTCAGTCTTCATCCCACCAGTGGACACTCAAACAGGAGCCACAAAACCAAGCCATTGCCCAGCAGATGCATCCAATTCCCCAAGCATACCCTCAGCAAATATGTCAAGCTCCACAGTCTCAGGCTTATCCAACACTTCAGGCTCTCCCACAGTGGACCCAAGTTGGGCCCCAGAAAAGACCTCAGGTTGGGCCACCCATGTATTCTCACATGGGGCCATCCTTTCCTCAGCCTCCGATGCAAACTCAAACCCATACCTGGTCTCAAACACAACCCCAAATGAGACCTCAGAGTTCCGTGCAACAACAACCTCAGATAAGAGCTTATAATATGTTGCATATCCAGACGCAACAAGGCCAAGTTCAGCAACAAACTTGGGTTCAAGCTCAGTCTCATCTTCAGCCCCAGCCGTATGCAAAGCCGCAGTCTGAGCAATATTCACAGGTTCACCATCAGCATCAAACTCAGCATCACCCACAACCTCAGTTGCAAGCTCAAATACCTCCCCAATTGCAACCATCACACCAAGTCCATCCTCCGCTTCCTTCACAGCCTCAGCTGCAGGACCAGTCCCAAACACACATCCAGACCCAGTCATGGGTACAAGGAAAGCCCCAGGCCCGGACTCGGCAGCCTCCGCTCAATCTTCAGTTGCAGCAGCCACTACCACAACCCAAACATCAGGCGCAGCTCCAGTCACCAACTCAACCAAAAGGTGAATCACATCCACAATCCAAACATGTGGCCCAATTGACACCACAACCCGGGATTCAATCACCAACTCAACCAAAGGCCAAATCACTGCCACAAGCCTTACCTGAGCCCCAGTTTCCACCTCAGCCCATGGGTCAGTCAAAAATGACGGCTGATTTACCACCACAACCCAAACCACAGACCCAAACCGCACCACTAATTAAGGCTCAATCACCAACTCTACAAAAGGTTCAGTCCTCAACCCAACCCAAGGCCCAGTCACCACCACAACCCAAAACACAGGCCCAACCAGCACTACTACTTGAGGCTCCATCACCAACCCAACCAAAGGCCCAAGCACTGCCACAACCCAAACCACAGGCACAATTGCCACCACAGCCCCAACTTCAGGCTCAGTCCCCAACACTACCCAAGGCCCAAACTGCACCTGAATCTAAGGCCCAGTCACCCTCACAGGCCAGACCTCAACTTCCACAGTCAAAACCTCAAACCCAGTCTCCTCCACAACCCAAACCTCAACAGTCCCAAACTATTCTCCTCTGCCAGGTCAATGTGCTGCCTCAGTCCCTAGCAGAGTCACCAGACCTGTGCATTAAACCTCTGGCCCTGGCCCAGGTGCCTCCACAGACCTACACTGAGGCTTACTCCAAGGCCCAGGCTTTGGCCAGAAATGGCTTTGAGGAGGCCAAGCACTGTCTGCAGGAGCACATCCTTGAAACCATTAACGTTTTTAAAGACAAATCTATATCAGCTGAGCAAGCATCAGTGAAAGAGGTAAATCTAATAACTTCTGTATTGTAATATTATACTGAATGAGTAACCTAATTAGTAAGTTTTGATCTTTTCCATGCAATTGGAGGTCTATTTCTGGTACATTGCCAATTTATTACAATAACAACAGTTTACCCAGTCCTTGAAAACTACATTTGATGATTTAAACACTTAAAAGTGAGTTGATCTTTCTTTTCAGATAAAATATGCCAAAATACAGCAATTCCTTTTTTCCTGTTACCGTTTTTAACTGAAATTTCTAAATGAAATAAGTTAAAATATAATAGAATAATAAAAACGAATAAATGTTATTATCCAGCGAAAGTTGCTGTTGAATCATTTTCAAGCTAGTCTGCAATTATATATATGTCTTTACCCTTCAGGAAACTCTGAAGACCTTGGACCCAGAGTTGCTAGAGGAGTTCTTGAGAGCAGCAAAGGGCATGGAGGCCTTTTGTACCCCCTTACAACTCCAAGACATGGAGTTATTTACCCAGTCTGTCAGGACACAGTGGGAGGTAGGTTACACTCAGTTAACGTGGGAGATTGGTGTTATTGTGTGGGACTTTAATAACACAGGAGTATTCACATTTAATAGTTTTAATGAGGCTTGATTGTGTTCTTTGAGGTTAAAATGTTTCAGATGTATTTCAAGAAAAGATTAACAACTGCATTTCTGCTTTTGTTTATTTGCATGTATTGTAAAGCATTAATATAATTAACTTTTTTTATTGAATACTATGTTCTAACATGTCATGTGGTTTTTGCATTCATTTTATTTTTTCTCCCAGGCTGTGAGAGCTGAGATCTCAGGCTTTTTGCAACATTTACGTTTTGAAGTAACAAGGAAAGACTTTAACAATGCTGCCCTGGATTGTGAGATGCACTTAAGCTCCCGCTTAGAAAACCAGTTCCAGGTAGCTAAATTAAAGCTAAATTTTTGCAAACTCTTGGCAGGTGTGCCTTGGTGATGGGTATGCAGCAAGTTTATCTGCTCTGCTTAACTAACCTTTTTTCCTCCGTCTTTTTTGTATGCCTCCAAGGAGACTCAGTCAATGGGGCTTGGTAATTGAAATACTTCTTAGTATCTGGTTTATATTGTAACTCGCTGGACCAGAGAAACAAACACGAAAATCAGACACAATATAAAAAAACAAATTAACTCATTTAGATGAAATGTTCAGCAGTTATACACTACAAAGTAACAGTAGAGAAAAAAAAATCACATTTTCAGTTAACAGCATTGCTTTATTTTATTTGTTATCTGAAGACTACTGTCATATGGGGGTTTACTTGTTTGTTGCAGTATGTCTGTTAAGCTGTCAAAACCAAGCTTGAGACATTAACGAATTTCTGTAATATTTTATGCTGTTGAGTAGGACGAGGAAGGTTACAAATTATTTTTAAGTCAGTTCAGATTTGAACAAAAACCCTGAACTAAAACAAAATAGGTTTCTAAGTTAAAGTTTGAATTGGTAGTATTAATCATCTAGCCTTAACACGCCTTTTGTTTATTTAGTGTTTGAACTCTGTCATTCCCCAGGCTTGTTTCTCAGCGGAGGGAAGCTTTGCCCAGGCAGGGCAGCACCTCGAGGCCTTGAAAGAGTTGTGTGACACCCTGAGCCCCGAGGATGCTCACCGGCTGGCCCAGACTCAGCTAAGGGAGTGTGAGAAGAGGCTGGCTGCCATCCAGCGGCAGTTCAGCGGAGACCAAGACACACCCCTTTCTGAGTCTAGGTGAGATATTATTAAATGTGAAATGCAGTCTTCTAAACAGCAGACAGTAAGAAAGTAATTTATTCTTTTACTGAATCTTATCCTAAATCTACCAACCTTATACTATCTTATCCTGGCAGATTTATTCTCTTCTCTTCTTTAAAAAAGTCTGAATATGCAAATCTGAATAAGTTCAGATAACCTATTAAACTTGATGTTTGGATATAAAGATATTTAGCAGTGCAATTTGTCATTTTACATAGTGGTCGATGGTCCTTTAATCTTCATAAACCAAATGTCCAAAAGTCACTCGTTTCCGTCAAAATTGAAAATCAAAACATTTATTGATGCTTTTTATCAATGTTTTTAACTTTTTCTTACATTTTTGTCCCTTTTTAAAAGACACTGAACCCAGAGTTACCCCCGGTGCTGCGCATCGGAGTGTGAATTTGTGTGAATGTTTATCTGAAGAGCAGGTGGCACCTTGTACGGCAGCCCCGGCCACAGTGTATGAATGTGTGTGAATGGTGAATGTTTCCTGTAAATTTAAAAGTGCTTTGAGCAGTTGTTAAGACTGGAAAAGCGCTATATAAATACAGCACATTTACATTTAAAAATACCCTAATTTAAAGTATACCTAATGTTTGAGTTAGAAAAGCAGAAATTAGGAATTATTTAAACTAAAATTAAAGCTATGCATGTTGATGGATAATCATACAATGGAATATGAACTTTTACTTAATAATATTTGGAAACCACTTCAATTATTTTTCAAATGCTTTAAAATTTAATAAGACAGCCCAAAATTAATGAAAGGTGAGATTTGTACTTGTCAAAAAGCACTGTGTGGAATCAATCATGCTATTTTGGGTAATAAAAAAGAACACTGATATAGAAAAACGAGTCAGTTTGACCTGAGGACAACATGAGAGTTAAAGATAGATGCTGTCTTGTACAGCGGTTAAAAAAAGGCAAAAGGAAACACAAGGGAAATGATTATCCTTGTGTCTGTTTCCCAGGATTCCTGTTGCCTTCAGCGAGGATCTGACCACACAAAACGAATCTGCAAGATCAAGTGACACACCTCATGTCTCCAGTGAGGTATGACTCACTCCCATTGAAACTGTGTACTCTTTATATTGAACTCAACAATTAGACCACCTTTGGAACGTTTGCAGACTCTGCACTTATCCATTCACAACTATTTCGCATATCTGTGTTATCTGCACTTATGTCTGTAATATTATACTGTCTTCAACAGATGTCTATTGAGCAAAGGTTTGAAATAACAGAAAATAACTATTTTTTTCAGGTTCTTCAAGTGACAATGAATACAGTCTTTGTGGAGAGGAGGGAGGTTGAAAAGCAGGCATCAGTAGAGGAGGAAATCACCAAAAAGGAGGCTTTAGAAAGGTAGAATAAATTCAGTGCAGTCTAGGCTTTGATAAGCTAGCATAACATAGAGAGTATGGATCTAAACTATTTGGAGGTAAGTGATAGAGGTAACTTGTTATCTTTGTTTGTTATTTCATTAAAAAAAATCCAGATATGAGAATTGTAAGAGGTCTCTACAAACCCAACTGGCTAAAAATGAACAGAGCATCAAGGATGTGCCCTCTGACTCCATCTCTCTGAAAGGCCTGCATACACGGCTTCAGGAAATACAGGTACAATATCAGTTTGTGTGTATCAGATGCAGATTTAGATGATTCATAATAATAATAGCAGTTGGTATGATGAACAGTAGTAATTATAGGACTAATAAAGATTAGAAATAATATCAGTCATAGTAGCACTAAGTGAATCGATCCCCATCTTCTTTCCTAGTTCTTGAGGCAGGAGACAGAGTCTCTGTGGTTTGAGTATGCAAACCAGTGCGGGAACACTGGTCTCGAACAGGGGAAGGCCAAGATGCAGGAGCAATGGCGCAGCCAACAGTCCAAACTTCAGAGGATGGGCAGCTCGCTGGGCGCCGCCCTTAGACAGATTGACTCCACCGAGAACCACATGGTGGACTTCACTGACCGTCTGGATCGCTACCTGAGACAGCCAAAAGATATCACTGCCTTCACATTGGCCAACACAAACATCCTCAAAGATATCAAGGTCTTCTGTCAGCAATGAGTACCTTTTTATTTGTGTGTTCAGTCTGTCACACAGAAGTCATGTATCCAATTTTAGGTATTTATAATAGTGACTCCTCTCCAAGGCCTAGATTTACTTGCAGTGTACACAGAAAACAGTGCAATCTATATTACAAAAATAAACAAGTCAGAAATCCAAACTGATGACTGAAAATCACATTGGATGATAAACACTAAAGGTCTGTTTAAACTGAACACAACTCATGTGTTGAAAATGTTCAATTAGAATAAAAGATCCCAAAGCTGTCGAAAGCCATAAGTGTACAGTCACCAGAGAAAAAAGGACAGAAAATTGGGATTAATGGCTGAAATTTCTATGAAGAATAAAAGTTAATTGACTACTATAAAACCCTTAAACACAAGTAAAATCTTGGCAAAATCAAAACAGGGAAAATTGTGCTTGCAGCTGAAACAGCTTTGGCATAAAAACGGAAACATTGAAATTGTAAACTGAATATTGCCCTACACAGCCATCTCATCTTATGCTACACTTTGTCTCCTTTTGCAAAAGGAACTGGATGACAACATCCAGTGCGAGCTGGACCAGCTGTCCCGTTTGGATCCTGACTCCAGCGATCTGGACCCCAGAGACTGCTTCCCTCTGTCCCGTGAGGTGGAGACTCACAGAAACTGCCTGGATCAACTTCGACAGCAGGTCCGGAAGAGTGAAGCCGCCGCTCGTGCCCTCGACCGCTTCCTAATGTCGCTGCGTACTGTAGACGAGGACATCTCTGGAGTCCAGGGCGCCCCCTGCAGTGACACTGTGATACTGCAGGACTGTCGCTCCAAGCTGGCTCTGATCCAGCAGAGCATCGACAGTCTGAAAGAAAAGGCGCCTCAGCTGGACGTGCTCCTGCAGGGTGCCCGGTTGACGGTCACCAGGGATGGAGTCCCGGCCTCCTGCCTGGACATGGTGACTGCCCTGCTTAAAAGGCTGGAGGAGGCGGACAGTAGGCTGGCCAGCCAGCAGAAGAGCCTCCAGAAGGAGACACAGAGCAAATCGCTGGGCCTAAGGAAGAGGACGCTGCTGGGGGAGCTGAGGAAGCTGCAGGAAACAATTGAAACACAAGGCGTGAAAGAGCCCACCATGCATGCTGTGCAACACAGGTGTGTGTTGTGTATCTTTATGCTGATGCTACAATACTTAAACTTTATTTTTTACAGTTATTTTACTATAATCTTACTTAATTCTTTGTTAGAGTTAGGGATCTACTGTGTTTGTTGTTTTCTTTTTGCCGATTGTTTTTTGATGACATCATTTCCATTCATGTGTAAGTCTGCAGCGGTGGAATGTAACTAAGTACATTTACTCAAGTATTGGACTTAATACACATTTGAGGCTCTTGTACTTGATTCTTTTCTTTTCTTGCTACTTTCTCCACTACATTATTGTGACAGTTTTAGTTTCTAGTTACTTTGAAAACTAAGATTTTTGCACAAAAAACATGTAGTTTATAAAATGCAGTGTTGTAGTATAACTTAAACTACCCAGCAATATAACGGCCTACAAGTCTAACTGAAATGATTAGGCCATTAAACTCACAACTGTTTGGATCGTTACCGGTTTCTAAAATGTGAGGATTTTTCAGCATTAATTACTTTTATTTTTAAAACTTTTTTCTGATGATACTTACATACTCATACTCATTTACTCAAGTATTATTTTCACTGCAGGACTTTTACTTTTAACAGAGTATTTTAACAATTTGGTATTAGTACTTAAGTATAGGATCTAAATACTTCTTCCACCACTGATAGGTTGGAAGGTTGTATTGTGAAACAGTTTGTTTAGTGCATGCACAACTTGTTTCTTAGAATATAAATCAAAGATGTTTAAAGACATTTACTTGCATAACTTAAAACAGGATTACTGAGAAATATATATATATATATATAATGTCTTGATAATTATCCTTCACTTTCCAGCCTCCGTGCCTTGTCTGATTTGGAGGGTCAGCTACAGGCACAGCATGCAGAGCTTCAAAACCTCCTGGAACTTCAAGAGAAACAGGGAGGAGGAGAACACCTCCTTCAGGAGCTGGAGACTCAGTGGAAGGACACTCAGACAGCTTTCTTTGACAGGTAGTTTAGGCAGGAGATGCACACTAAGCTTATATAACTGTATTAATGGTAAATTAAGGATTAAGTGACCACCTTGGTAATATATGTTAGCTATTCTTACAATTCTGTTTAGACGCAAAGGAGAAAACAGTGTGTGTGTGTATGACCAGACAGAAGGCAAGACATCACTTAAAGTCTCTTCTGTTGTTGTTTCTTCTTGCAGAAAGAAGCAGTGCAGCCTCCTGCTGGAGCTTCTGAAGAAGTTCCAGAGCTGCCGCAGTCACCTGAGCAACACCATGCAGAAAGCAGAGCAGAGCATCAGTGATCAGGCCTCCTACCTGGGCAAGGGCAATCTGCAGAGAATTATTACCACGGTTAGTCCACACAACCAACCTTGTTTATTTGCAGAATTCCTTCATGTGCTGTTGAAAGGCTGGGTTCACACATAAGCAGAGTGTTAGCATTGACCAGTAAATGACAGACACATTCTACAAAAGCTCAGTCGAGCGTGTTATGATAGACATAATTTTTTTCTTGTACTTTTGTTTCTGACATATTATATCATTATATATAAATGAGGTGTTGAGAAATCCCAATGACTTGAAAACTCTGGAAATGCCTTCTGTTTTTGCATCCTACTGCTTCAATTTCTTAATATAATTTTGGAGTAGTGTGTTTAGGTAGACTGTATGTTGACGTGTATCTGCTTGTCCAGGTGTATGATATTAAGGTAGAGCTGGCAGGTGTTGGGGAGCGTATGGAAGAGATGAGAAGTGTTTGCAGACAGCTGCAGTCCCAACTCAAGATGTTCCCAGACTGCCGCGAGACTCCCTTTGAAGCCGAGGCTGACACACTCATGGACAACTGGCTGGATGTGAGCGTTTAGGTGTCATCTATGGAAAATATGGATAGTAATAGAGATTCACCAATTGCAATTTTCTATTTTAAGTCTGAGCTCCAAGTTCCGAGTTCGATTTTTTTATCTTTCTAAGAATTATAATTAACAGCATACAGAAATATTTTTTTTACTTTTCTTAAATGGAAAATACAATTCTGTGTACATAAAAAACTTTAAATATCAAATAACTTTTTCTCCAAAACTGTACGAGGTTACAGGACCCTTTTTAAATCTACATATAAAAACCTGCTTCAGGTTACTGCACAGAGCATTTTTGTACAAATTCAACTGAAAAAGAATGGCAGTATATCCCACTCAAAATTGATTGGTGAAACTCTAGATAGTGTATCTATAGTGTATATTCTCATATTAATAAACAAAAGATTTTCACTTAACCTGTAGGTTTAGTCCGCCCAAGGAGGAAGACGGATTTTGTTTTACTTTTGATTCTACGGCATTGCAAACATCGTTACTATGTTAAAACAGTTACAGTGCATTGATCAAGAGATTACAGTACAGTACAACACTGTGGGAAATATTAAAATTAAATTTCAAAGCTGCAAAAAAGGACTACATTCCAGTTTAAAAATCTCAATTGAAGTCTTCTGTTCACAGCTTAACTTAACTGAGTTGCTTTTTGGTGCTGTTGCAGGTGACGGAGAAGACCGATGCCTACTTGGATAACCTGCGTGTGGGGGTGGAGCTGTGGGACAAACAGCTAATGCTGGGGGGGGAGGTGGACAGATGGGCAGGGTCTAAACTGGCCCTGTTTGCAGAGAGCCATCCCTTCCACAGCAAGCAACAAGTTCTTGACATGAGGGTAAGATTACCATAGAAGTATGACTCTTATTGTGAAACTTTAAGAGAGTGGGGTTGGGGTTTAGTCCTCCCTCTAGAAAAGAATTTTTTTAACCCTTTTAATATTAGGTAAAACCCTGTTATGTGTAGATGATTAGAGATGTACTAACTAAACGTTTCATTGCATAGGATGAGATCCATGTCAATGAGGAGAACATTCAGCTTTTCCACAAGAAGTCTGCAGAGATCCAGGAGATGCTGCAGAGTCGGGAAGCACCACTGGAGCTGCAGGTGAATTGAAACATTCAAGTTCATGTTCAAATATAGTTGACCAACGTGCTTAACAACTAGGGCTGCATGATATCAGGAAAATATCGAATAGCGATTGTTTTTGACAGGATTGCGATATGATTCACAATATTGAAGGGGATGATCAGTTTTTGTATCATTATTCTAATTTTCATTGAAATATCTTAAAGTTAAAAAAATTAAAATTATTATGGTGTGATTTTTGCAAGGATCTGTACTTTTCGGTCCCAGTTAGAACAGGCTTCTAACAGGGACCAAAAAGTTGCTGCGTACTGGACTAACTGTAACCAACAAGGAGATGACTGATCCAATCCAAAATATAAAGAGTTACAGTAGTAGAGGCGTAACAAATGCATAAATAACTGAATTTGAACACTGAGTGATCTTATCCCTTCTGCTGTTATTTTTACAAGTTAATGTACACATTCACAGCTCAGTGTGCTGTATTCTGGCTCCTAGATTCACTGTTTGTGTCTTTGCACAACGTTTCAATAAGGTGATGGAAACCCAGCTAAGAAAGCGGATGGAGCAGGTGAAGGAGCTATTTGCCGACTGCACCGATGTCTTCAAGGAACTGATGGCTGTAAAAAAACACCTAGCTGAGAAGATAGAGCAGTGCCAGTCAGCTGTGGAAAGGATCCAGTCTTCTGTCAGTAATGTTGACGCTTTACAACCAAAGGTTGAAGACCAGTTACAGGTACACAGCTGTTGCAACTCATTTATGGACCACACTGTTGGTTGAAGCCACATAACCCCTAGACTCGCTTTGCCAGACCTTTCTCCGCAGCGCTGCAAAGGAGGGTCTGGCTAGTCCACACAGCATTCAGGGATAGGAGAATATCGTGCTCTGTTTTATTGGCCTTTCTTTAAACCAATCACAATCATTTTGGGCGATGTAAGTGCCAGATGGCATCGGAGCAATCCCGGAAGTGGAATGTCGTGCATATACGTACCCTACAGAATATATTTATATATTTCTTTAATTTGTTGTGATGTGATCATTTATCACACTTTAATTTGATTTTGTTAAAACAAAAACCTTTTTTTAAATGTTTTTAATTTTACAATTTTTTTTAATATTACATAATGATTTAAAATGGGATTACTGTCCTTGATCCTTTTGCATTTACTAAATCAGCATCAACAATGGCAATAAAGTATCTGCTGGAAAAGTACAATACTGCGGGGTAATAACGAGAGAATTAATTCAATTCAATTTTATTTATAATATCAATTCATAACAAGAGTTATCTCAAGACAGTTTACAGATAGAGCAGGTCTAGAACATGCTCCAGAATTTACAAGGACCCAATAGTTCTAGTAGTTGACAAGTAGTTGACAAAACTGACAAGTTATCCTCAATAGATGTAGATTTTTCTGTTAAGGAAATGTTTTTTTGTATTTTTTTTTTCTGGTGAGTGCTTGCTTTTGCCTGGTGGTGGCACTACAGATGTCTTTGTCTCCTCGAAATTACCATGGGGGAGCTTTTGTTAGCTCTTTCCATCAAGTTCCTTGAACGGAGTAAAGATTACATTAAATACTACAGTCTCTTAAATATAACATGTAATATTAATGAGAAATAATTATATGATTTAAATACCTTTAAGCTGCGGCGGAGATAAACCTTTTGTGTGTCTGCTTCTTTGAGTGTCTCCAAACCTTCTTGCTCTAGTTTTCCAATCAAGACTGGTATCAAGCAAGTCCAAGCAAGTCCAAGCAAGACTTGGTATCAAGTGGAAAAACGCCATGTATTTTAGTTTTTTTTCTCCAATTTGGAGTTGCACAATTTTAGCTCCAACAACTTTTTTCTGCCACAGAGGCTGATTTTGGGAGATTATTGTCTACATTGTCTCGTTTTTTTACTTTTATTACTTTTTATGACATTTAAAAAAAAGTAATCATATTTTGTGTTGCTTTTTTAAACGTTTGCAACACTCTTTTCAACCTCTTTGCTGCTTTTTCCGATGTTTAGGTTTTTTTTAAATCTTTTTTTGGCGTTTGTCGCACTTTTGGAATTTTTCATTTTTTTTACAAATGTTCGGTATTTGAACTGAATTCATTTCTTAGAGATGACTGTTACTGTTACTCCCAGCATTCTCACTGTTTTATCACTTTTCTTTACAGCATTTGTGTGATAAACTGGAGGCTCAGGAGCAGCAGGCCGAGGCTGCGATGAAGGAGGTTGGCTTGGTTTCCAGTGTAGCCAGTCCTAAGGTTCTGGAGGTGTTGTCTGTAGACTGCAGCAGGCTGAAGGAGGCCATCTCCCACACCCAGGCCATGATCCAGCTGAAGAAAGAGGAGAGGGACAAAGGCCTGCTCAACGTTATCAAAGGTTATTGTGGAGTTTGTGTCTCCTGTTTTAGTAGATGGAATTTTGATGATGATATACAATAAAGTTGTGATCTTAAGCACTGTATGTGTTAATTTTTACTGTGGCGTATTGTCCTTTAGAAATTGATACCAAAACATTTAAACCTCTTTTTTATCATTTTACTATCAGATGTCTTTTGCAAGAAACACCTGAGTACAGCAAAATAAATAAATACAGAGATCAGACGTGAAATGTCATGCCAGATTTAGAAGCAATCAGAGACATCTTTAAAAAAAGGTTCAAAACTAAAAGTAGAGTGACTCTAGGTGGCAGAAAGATCCCAAATAAATGTACAGAAACACATAGCTCATATATTATTGCCTTATTACGTTCTAATGGCTAACTGGGCAGTGTGTCTTAACAAGTTATCTGATGAATATGCTAGATATTTTCTTTTCCTTTTTTCCCAGATAAAAAAATAAAAATGCACTTTGTCACAGATGCCCTTTGTACTTCTCTCACTTTTTTATATTGTATTTGTGAATCAGGGATTGATTGATTTTGGCTTCGAATGTTTTTTTAAATATTTTTCATTTTCCTCTAGATGCAAGGCAGTCATTTGAGTATTGGTTCCAGGACTTGCAGCTGTCCATCAATGAGTGCTTTGAGCACCCTGAGAGCAGAGCAGACGTGGAAACATCTCTGCAAAGACTCACCGTAAGTGCATGGATCATTCGATGGGTAGAGGGATTCTGTAGATTGTTGGATGATCGATGGGTCCTCACAGTTTCTCTCATTCCTATCAGGTTTTCTTAAAATCCAAGGATACAGAGATACGTCTAGAGCAGCTAAAGGTTCAGTTGGAGAGAGGCAGCCAGCAGGTTCCTCTCCAGGAGCTCTCAGAGTTTACCGACTGGCTGAAGGAGCAACAGAATGAGGTGGCCACGTTCAGAACCCACTGCCTCAAGAGGCAGAAACAAATGGAGCCGCTCCTCAGGGACTTGACCAGGTAATCGCTTCTTTGGTTCACAGGACAGCAAGTCTGCAAATGAAGATAATTACATTTCTGCTTCTGCTAATCTGTCAGCCATGCTTTGAAAACAGTGAAAAAAGTGTCAAAATCGTCCTTGATCAGGAATCTTACAAACTGCACAGAAATGATTAAGGGTTTCCCCCAGTGTATCGGTCTAAGTTGCACCCCACCAGGCCTAAGTCATTGGGGGGTTTAAACTACAGTTGCACACCTTGGGGCAGCTCAGTTAGAAACTTAGGTGTAGTCTCTTTTTCAAATCTATATTTAGTTGTTAGTGCTGACTTAATGTAGGGCCCTATTAAATCTGTTTTACAACATTTTAAATTCTTAATTTTGCGATTCCATCAATGATCGGGTATCAAGGGAAACTATGGGCTCTACAGTAATGCTGCCATTATTCAGGGACTGACCCTGCCCGGGCCCTCGTCAAAAAAAGATACTACTAAACAACTTTTCTATGGGAAACCCTGTGAAGTGTGATGGGAACCCTGTGAAGTGTGATTGCAAAAAACTACTAAAAAAACCTAAGAAAACTTGTTTGTTTGACTTGTGTGTTTTGTTCTCTAGTCTGCAGAAGCAACACGATAGCTTCCGTGACTGGCTGCAGAACAAAGAAAAACAGCCCGTGGAGGTAGACAAAGTAAAACCTCTACTCAAGAACCTTCAGGATGAGAGGTGATTTTCAATCATTTCATTATTCATTCATTTCATTCATTTTGATGCTTATATCTTCAGACTGAAGAACTCAGAATCTCAGTCAGATTTAAAAATGTATGACAAAGATATTTCATAGTTAGGACACCACTACATGTTCAATAGGTAACTCAACTGGAAATTAAAATATTATATCTAGTAATTATGAATAAAACCCCAAATGGAACAGTATATCACACTTGAATGAAGTGGAATTTCTGGTCCAAAATTGGACCATTGCAATGCGTGTTTTTTAGATTTTTTAAACGCATTTTAAAACGCATTTTAAACTCATTATTTTGTTATTGGTGTTGGCAGACTACATATTCAAAATAACTGCCAAAATGTAGAGCGTGGAGCTTCTGTCCTTTTACTTTCTGTGTCTTTTTATTTTGACTATGTTTCTTTTGTATCTTGTCTTTATGTCTTAAGTACTGCACTTTGAATTGCCTGTTTTTGTTTATAACCATGCCTCACCTTGCCTCCAATGCAACAGCAGTAGAGCTGAGTCTCTCAGTGAGCTCTTAGCATCAGTTCGTAGACAAGGCGTCCGATCTGAAAGCCTCCTGAAGGACGGCGACAACTTGATACAACGCTACAGAAACCTGGAAAGCAGGCTGCAGAGGCAGGCAGATGCCCAAAGCGCCCTGGAGGCAGAATGTGACAAGTTTAATACTCAGGCTAGGAGCACCAGGACCTGGATCACAGAGCTTCTGCAGCCCCTCACCCTGTCTGGCAGAGACGCCGAGACACAGGAGAGGGAGCACAGAGCACAGGTCAGTCACAGACAATCAGGTGGGGAATACCTGGTTCATTTCCATTTTGATTTCCCCCCCCTCCCCCCCCATTCTTGATTTCATAAATCTGCAACCAAAAATCTAAGCTATAATTATGGAATTACAAGCCAGTTTGCATGAACCAGAACTGTATATGGGGCATTGATAAGACTTATTTTTAAAAGAATCACTTTGCTCAGGCTCATGTACATAGATCAGCATATTACGTCACTTAAAAAAAAAAAGAATATCTTATCTTTTTAAATATCAACTGCTTTATTCACCTGATTCCGATTAAAAATCAGTATTTATAGAAAATTGCAGTTAAGATCTGAAAATACTGTGACATTTTTTTCTGTCTTTTTTTTAAATTGATTTTTTAGTTTAACTGACACGACAGCAACAGAAAAAAACGAACAGCAGAGGCTGCATTGTCTTCAAACTAAGTTCAAAGAAGTATGGGAAAAAGAAAAAGAAATTATGTGTGTATTTATATTTATATATACACTCACCGGCCACTTTATTAGGTACCCCATGCTAGTAACGGGTTGGACCCCCTTTTGCTTCAGAACTGC
>NC_048426.1:3064634-3088778 GCF_013103735.1 Etheostoma cragini | reverse complement strand
GGCTGCTTAGAAATTAAGTGTTAACAAGCAGTTGGACAGGTGTACCTAATAAAGTGGCCGGTGAGTGTATATATATATGATAACTAGTGCTGTACAAGAAATAAATAGCTAAGTACATACAAACACAGTTGTTGGCAGGTCGGAATTATGTAGAGGTCATAAATCAGTTTCATACCGATCAATTCCCAAGTCCCAATCAATCATACCAACTGTTGGGACTTGCGGGGCACACCACAACATAAATCTTTTAGCTAGAAATAAAAGATTTTTCAACAGATAATTGGTGTCAGTCTCAAAGAGATTTTCCAAAGTATGGTTTAACAGATAAAATTATATGGATAATGGAAACTGTTTACCATGTACCTCCTGGACCACAGAATGAACCTCTTTCCAAAATGTCTGGATGCGATCACATGTTCACATGTACTAAACTCCCAGTTCCTTTGGTTTAGTAAGTTTAGATAAACAAACCCTCTAATGTTTGTTATTCCAAATATATTGAGAGATATGACAGTTTAGTGACTTAAAAAACGCTGGGGTCAAGTTTCACAGGAGATTCTGAAATAAGTAGTTAGTAACCATGGGAGGATGGTTTTTACATTGTTCATACTCAAGAAGAGGGAAGTTGGAAGGGTCAGTCCCCTTTGTCACAAATCCTGCCTGATTAATAATTTTAGGAAGAACATTTTCAAGCCTGTGGGCCAGTGCAACTATTTTGTAGTCCACATAGGCTAAAATGTCTGTATCATGAACAGTCCAAGAGATTTTTGTCTTTTTTAATAGTAGGCTAGTTGAGGTGTATTTCCAAGAGGGAGGAATATCACCCTACAGAATATTACCAGTAGCAGGCTAAAAGATTGCGTGGATTTTTGGCCAAAAGTTCTTGTAATGTTCGTGTTGAAACCTATCAGGCCCCGGACATTTCCCATTTGGCAGGGCCTGGATTGCGGACCAGACTTTCTCTGGCGTAAATGCTACATTTAAGGTGGAGTGTTCGTACTCTGCAACAGTAGGCAGTGAAATATTGTTTAAATAGGTCATGGTAACCACCACCCCAAAATTTAAATTACTGAATTTTACCTGAATCCAAACAGAGGCTTTATGCCAGTCACTTTTTTAAATATAAAATACCAGTGTAGTAAAAAAAAAAAAGATGTTCAAATAATGCTGTTGTCAAAATAGAAGGTTATGGAAAGGCATTAAAGTAAAGTGTAAAACTTGTTGTCACCAGGCCATCCTGAGCTCCAAAACCCAGGGAGACTCTAAAATGAACGCCTTGAGGAGACAAAGTGAAATTCTGTGTGAGCGGGAGGATCTGCAGGACGACAGGAAACAAGAGGTCCAGCAGTTGCTCCGAGAAACAGAGAAGCAGTGGAGTACGGTTCTGCACACGGCTGAGGAGAATCTCAGCCAGGCCCAAACACAAGCTTTGTTGGTCAAGGACTTAGACGCTTTTAAAACCCAAAACGAAAATGTTCAGTCCTGGATCAGAGACCGGGAGCAGAGCATGCAGTCGCTTGCTGGTTGCATGCAAGTTGAAGAAAAGGTCCAGATTACACAAGTAAGTTTAAAGTAGTTGTGTATTGGTTTGTTTTTATTGGTTTGTTTAGTTTAAACTCAGGAGCAGCACAACTCATTTCACATACGTGAAGAAGGTTCGGGAGACTTTTAATTAACACTTAATTGAGGAGAATTTAGGATCACACAGAACGGTGTGGTTGCTGTCCCTAACTGTCTGAAGTTTCTGTCTTCCTGGAGGTGTATCTAAACTCATACTGGAGGCGTTTAGTTTAGCTGAGCCTTTCAGGTAAACAAAGATATTGAGGGTGCCCAAATATCTCAGTACAGAAGAAATGTGTTATGTGTATTTTCTTTATGGCCTTGGCACGGTGAGCAATGCTGTCTTATCATACAGCTGCCACGTCTCCCGTCATCTATTGAGATTGGGTATTTGTTCTCTTCAGGCTATTCTGAGCTCCAAACCCGATGGAGAGTCAAAGCTCCAGTGTCTGAAGCAACAATTCCAGAGTCTGTGTGACAGCCAGGGCTTGGACCAGGGCAGCAGACGAGTGGTTCAGGATGCAGTCAGACAAACCGAGGAGCAGTGGAGGAAGGTTTTTCAGGCCGCTGAGGACGGTCTCAACAAGGCACAGACCGACGCAGCCACTGAAAAGGACTTTGATGCTTTCAAAAGCAAAAGTGAAAGCATCCACTGCTGGATCAAAGAGCAGAAACAGAAGCTGTTGTCCCTCGGCTGTCACATGCCGTTTGAAGAAAGGTTGCAGGTCGCACAGGTAAGCTTTAAAATCAGTCTCAGCTTGTAAAGTTTCTGTTATTGAGAAAATATGATTTAGCCTCAGTATTGTATTTTTACAAAAGTCTTTGAAATGTTGCAAGAACTACTCTAGAACTAATGAAGTGATAAGTAAAATATTGTAATTACAAAAGAAACAATAATAGTATTATTAATAATAATAATTCATAATTATTATTATTAATTATTATTAATAATTAATAATTATTATTATTAAGTATATAAGACTATTAAGACTTCCCTTTCCCTATTATTATTAATAATAATAACAATAACAATACCAATAATAAAAATTGAAATAAATAAAAATAGATATTAAAAAAGTCCATCCATCCATCCATCTTCGACTGCTTATCCGATATTGGGTCGCGGGGGCAGCAGCTCCAGTAAGGGACCCCAGACTTCCCTTTCCCGAGCCATATAAACCAGCTCCGACTGGGGGATCCCAAGGCGTTCCCAGGCCAGGTTGGAGATATAATCTCTGCACCTAGTCCTGGGTCTTCCCCGAGGCCTCCTTCCAGCTGGACGTGCCTGTAACACCTATCTAGGGAGGCGCCCAGGAGGCATCGTTACCAGATGCCCGAACCACCTCAACTGGCTCCTTTTGATGCAAAGGAGCATCGGCTCTACTCCAAGCTCCTCTCGGATGACTGAGCTTCTCACCCTATCTCTAAGGAAGACGCCAGCCACCCTCCTGAGGAAACCCATTTTGGCCGCTTGTACCCTGGATCTCGTTCTATCGGTCATGACTCAGCCTTCATGACCATAGGTGAGGGTAGGAACGAAAATTGCCTGGTAGAATATTACACAGAGTGTAATACCGCACCCGCTGCTCCGATTCTCCGATCAATCTCACGTTCCATGGTCCCGCTGTAGAGTTGTTTGACTACCTCAGCGACCTCCACCAGGGAAATTGACGACAATCCCCCATCATCCTCCAGCTCTGTGTCAACCACAGAGGACGTGTCAGCTGGATTTAGGAGTTCCTCAAAGTGCTACTTCCACCGCTCTAATACCTCCCCATTTGAGGTCAACAACGTCCCATCCTTACTGTATGTGCTTGGATGAGTCCCCGCTTCCCCCTCCTGAGGTGGCGAACGGTTTTCCAGAAGCACCTTGGTGCCGACTGAAAGTCCTTCTCCATGTCTTCTCATGGACTCCTCCCACACCCGCCGCTTTGCCTCTGTCACGGCAGAGGCTGCTGCCCTTCGAGCACGTCGGTACCTTGCTACTGCCTCCGGAGTCCTCCAGGATAACATATTCCGGAAGGACTCCTTCTTCAGTCGGACGACTTCCCTGACCACCGGTGCCCACCAGGGTGTTTGTGGCTTACCGCCCCTTGAGGCACCTAAGACCCTAAGACCACAGCTCCCACAGCTTCAGCAATGGAAACTTTGAACATTGTCCACTCAGGTTCAATATCCCCAGCCTCCACAGCCATGCACAAAAAGCTCCGCCGGAGGTGTGAGTTGAAACTCCGTCGGACAGGGGCCTCCTCCAGACGTTCCCAGTTAACCCGCACTACGCGTTTGGGCTTACCAGATCCGTCCAAAGTCCTCCCCCATCCCCTGACCCAACTCACCACCAGATGGTGATCAGTTGACAGCTCTGCCCCTCTCTTCACCCGAGTGTCTAAAACATACGGGCACAGATCAGATGAAACGATTATAAATTTGATCATTGATCTTTGGCCTAAGGTGCTCTGGTACCACGTTCACTTATGAGCATCCCTATGTTCGAACATGGTGTTTGTTATGGACAATCCACGACTAGCACAGAATTCCAACAACGGACAACCACTCTGGTTCAGATCAGGGAGGCGCTTCCTCCCAATCACGCCTCTCCAAATATCTCCATCATTGCCCACGTGTGCGTTGAAGTCCCCCAGCAGAACTATGGAATCCCCTACTGGAGCCCCATACAGGATTCCATTCAAGGTCTCCAAGAAGGCCGAATACTCCGAACTCTTGTTTGGTGCATATGCACAAACAACAGTCTGAGTTTTCCCCCCCATCACCCGCAGGCGTAAGGAGGCAACCCTCTCGTCCACCGGGGTAAACTCAACGCGGCGGCGCTCAGCCGGGGGCTTGTGAGTATGCCCATACCCGCCCGGCGCCTCACACCCTGGGCAACTCCGGAGTAGGACAGAGTTCAACCACTATCTAGGAGTACTGTGCGTAGAGATCTAATTGGTAGCGCTCGATCTCCCGCACAAGTTCCGCCTCCTTCCCCCCACAGAGAGGTGACGTTCCCCGTCCCCAGAGCCAGCCTCTGCCGCCCGGGTCTGGTCCGTCGAGGCCCCTGACCTTCGCCGCCACCCATGTGACAGCAAACCCGACCCCAACGGTTCCTCCCACAGGGGGTGGGCCCATGGGATGTATATTAAAAAAGTTAAAAAAAGAAAAACTTAAAAAAGAGAAATAGCAATATTGATTATAGATATTAAGTAAAAAAGGACCTAATTAAAAATAAAGGATAATGGGGCCAGTCACAGACTGATGGCATGATTAATATAGAGTCAAATTGTTTCTGTGAAAATAGAATCATCAAAGGAATTGCAAAATTAAGAATTTACAGAAGCTCTAAGACAGATTCCATACATTAAGTCAGTGCTGAAAGCTAACTGGAGATTTGAAATTATGAATACGTCTACATTTTCAACTGAGCTGCCCCTTCGTAGGTTAACTATAGTTTAAAAAAGTCTGAAAATAGATTAAAAAATCATTTCCAGGGGCTTAGGCCTGGTGGGGGGAAATAAGGCATTCTTGCCCTGACAAATTTCGGGTTGGAGTAAAGTCTAGGGTAAATTGGGATTTTGCTGGATATTATTAAATTAAATATTCAAAAATATTCAACACTGGTACTGATACCAATTCCGTAACTTTAAAACCGGTTCCTAAATGATACTTTTTTGGTACTAATTTTATAAAACAAGAAGAAATGACAACATGACACGTTACGGCGCAAATCTTTTTATTTATTCTTCAACTCCTACTACGTGAACCCCTTTAGAGATTTTCCTGTGTGTCTCTACGATGTGTGACGTTAGACAGCCAATCACAAACATTATTACATCTTGGTAGAAGCATACTGCATGCTCATTGTCTCACTGACAGGGCTGAGATTTACTCCTTAGGTATTAAAATTGGGTATTGAATGACAATGCATTTCTTTAGAGGCATTTTGGTCAGAGCATAAAAAGTACCAAATATGGTACCCAGCTCTACTTTTGATCACTAAGCTCGTATTCCACGTCTTCGGTCTCCAGGCTGTGATGACTTCCAAACTTGAGATACTGGAACTGCAGACACAAGGGGAACGTCTGCGTGAACATCTGGAGGAGAGCAGGAAACCAGAGGTTCAGCAGCTGGTGGAAGACACAGAGCAGCAGTGGAGAGGACTTCAGCAGGCCGCCAGGCAGGCCGAGCTCCGCAGTCTTTCAGACGACTTTGACACTCAGAATAAAAACACTCAGTCCTGGATCCGAGACAGACAACAGCAGCTACAGGCTGTGGGCAGTCACACACCACCTGACAACAGATGCCATGCAGCTCAGGTCTTGTTGAACTTATTCTACTGTAGTAATGATATGTTTTCAGAATATTGGTACATAGGCTTTAACAACATATGGGCATTAATAGAATTGAGTTAAGACATCCCTGTTGTTGTAGAAATATTTTTAATAGTCTTGAAATAAGCTGTATTGAGGCACAATGTGAATGGGCACATTCACCTGGATGAAATAGAGCTGCACGATATAGGAAAATATGCAATAACGTTGTTGAATATCGCGATAACAATATAACTTGCGATAAATAAACAGATACTAAAGTGTTCTCATTTCTGCTGCTTTCAGTATTCTAAAGTAAAACTAATTTGCTTGTAGAATTTAAAGCTTTAGTGCGTAACTTTTTTAGAACGTCCGTTACATTCAAGCCATGCCAAATGAGTTAAGGGAGAATTCCGGTCAATTTCAAAACGTCGTTCTGTTTGTAGATTTGGAGTGCTCGTAGTAGAGAGAAAAACAAAACCAATCAGTGCTGCCTACTCCGTGTTATCCTCCTGCTAGATTGAGAACCCAACAGGCTTAAACAGTTCAAGTTTTAAACATGTTCTCAGCTTCTAAACTTGTTCAAAATGTCATTAAAAGTGCTTACCCATGTGAAGTAATTCCTTCCGAGGGAACACAGTGAATCTGACTGCAGTAGATGTGAAAGAAATGCAAAGTTGTGCTAATTCAGCTCTGTTTAGTTCCTGTGTTGAGACGGCAGTTAGAGAGCTTATTGACCGTCTACAAACTACAACACAGAAAACAGATAAAACTAAAATATGTAGACTATCTATTTGATTTTAAATAAGGTAGTGTCTCCAAACTTACCTAAATCATAACTTGTCTCCTACTAGTTGTTCTACAGCACCTACTTTTAAAAAATAAACATATTATTATTTTTAAAAATATGTTTGTATCTCTTTTTGATGTTGTAGTTTGTAGACGGTCCCAAAGCACTCCTTGCAGTATCAATTCTGGAACTAAACACAGCTGAATTAGCACAACTTTCATGCAATTCTGTCAAATCTACGGCAGTCAGATTCACTGTGTTCAGTTGGAAAGAATCACTGCACATGAGTAGGCACTTTTAATGACATTATGACATTTAGATCCTAAAAACGCTTTTAAAACTTGCCCTGTTGAAGCTTATTGGGTGCTAATGCTGGAGGGATAACACGGTGTAGGCTGCACCGATTGGTTTCGTTTTTCTCTCTACTGACACAACTCCAAATTTACTAACAACAGAGTTACGTGTTGAAATCAACAAGAATTCTAGTTTAATACAAAGCTAATTAAAACTATCAGCTCCACAAAATTATCTGGGGTGGTGTTCATGTTGCGAGTTAAAAAAAGAAAAAAAAGAAAAAGAAAATTAAAGATAATTTTTTGGGGCATTTTTGGTTTTTATTTCGACTTGACAGCTGAAGACATGTAAGGGGAGAGGTGGGGAATGACATGTAGCAAAGAGTCGCAGGTCGGAGTTGATCCCGGGCCCGCTGTGTCAAGGAATAAATCTCTGTAATGGGTGACTCTCTCGCAAGTGAGCCATCTTGGCACCCCAAAATAAAACATTTTTAATCACAAAAAAGCATGAAACCATAGTCCTCATGAATCCACCAGAATTTAAAATTACAACCCAAAGAAAGCAGAAGGAGACGGACATCCGGCGGCACTGGAGCAATCCTAAAGATGAACGTTGTGGACACAGAGTAGGATTTCTTAATTGATTATTAATTGCGCATCAAAGAATTACTGGCATTAACAGGAATTTGTGTTATTTTGACCGTCCTTGTAAGAATGCAGGTAGCCAACGTCAGGGTTACTGGCGGACGCCCCTCCTTGCGACCGTGCATTTGCGTGGCACTCAGATACTGCAAATTGTCATCAATGAAAAGGTGACTGCTGAGGTCAGAGATACCTCACACAAGACTCTACGTTGTACAGTTCATTAGCTGTGAAAGGGGGCAAACCTTTACCATCTTGTCTACATACAGTATGTGTACCAAGTTTTGGGGGAAATTAAGAAAGAAAAAAACTAAAAAAAATTTCCTTCAGTTTCAATACGGCCTTTGCCGCTGTCGGTGCTCGGAACCTAATCACTGTTTGTTTCGTTGTGCAGACCATCCTGAGCTCCAAACCTGAAGGTGACTGTACGGTAAACAACCTTAGGAGGCGAGGCCAGAGTGTGTGTGACCATCAGGACGCAGACCAGGGCAGGAAAGCCCATGTTCAAAAGGCCATCAGAGACACGGAGGAGCAGTGGAAGACAATCTTGCAGGCTGCTAAACAGGTGGAAGCTGCTGCAGCAGCCCAGATCGCCCAGCAGACTGAGAGGAGAGCTGCGGAGGTAAGAGAACTCCATGCTACCTGGATTATATTTGGCAAACTTTGGTCAGAAGTGTCAGAACAACAATTGAATGGCATAAACAAGTGTGGTTATGTTAGGGCATTAACGAATAGTAGTTTAGTAGTAATCAACTACTCCCCAAAAAAACATGATTTTACAGATGTCCTAATATTTCATGAAGTTTATGAATGTTATTTGTCTATTGAAAAACATCAATAGTGGCTGACACACAGCAGGATGAGCTGTCTTAAGGAAACAGATTAATAAAACATTTTCCTCAGATGCCAATTGTAAACAGAAATTCAAAACTTGGCCCACTCACAACAATAACGCGCCAGAATGAAAGTGCAAAAATAGACAATAGCCCTCATATGTGTGTCGATGATGAGTTGACAGTTACTTGCTGTCACTACCGTCCTCATGTTTTATCTTCTTTTTGAACTCCTTGTTAGCAAAGGAGTCTTGTTGCGTTTAGCGCAGTGTCTCTGGCCGCTCCATCCTGCTCCGTCATGTCACACAGAACAACGTTACTATCATTACTGTACCATGTTAAAACAACAGATAAATTAATTTTCATAAATAATGCGCTCTGTCGATTAACAGTTGTTATGGTTGAATGTTTGAATAGTTGTCTATTTTGTGAACCCCCTAGGCCAGAGATCATCAACGGAGGGATCTGGAACCTTTAGGGGGTCCTCAGAGCTATGTGTAAAGGCTTTAGGCCACCCTACATGTTATTGTAGGCCCAGTTAAATATGCAACTCAATTTCACAACATACGTTGTACAGGGTCTCTGCTCTGTCTCTCTTTGAGCTAAGGAGTCCTTGGTCTAAAAATGTTAAAGATCCCCGTCCTAGACTATGCATACACAGTTGGAATGTATGATAAAGAGGTGCTACATGAACATGAACTAGACCAAACATAAGGCCTTCCGCTTCCTGTCGATGGGCTGTTTTCATTGATCCATTTTAAACCATTTTAATATAAGTATCTTTTCCTCTTCAGCTGAAAGAATTTTATACCCAGCAGCAGGACACAGGCAGCTGGCTTACAGACTTGCAAAAACAACTGGACTCACTGAAAAGCCTAACCAAAGCAAAGGACAGACTGCTCGCTGCTCAGGTGAGCTGATGGCTCATGTAACAGGGAGAATTGGAATCCCCCTTATTAGATTTAACATGCTTTGGTAATAAAAAGTGTTTTAATTATGTTTTTCACAAATGCAACTGCCGGTAAGACATCACACATTTACTGTTTATCTTCACCCTCAATGTCAGACAACAATATGTTATGGAATTTGTATATTATATTCATGCCTTCTGCAGTTTTATATAAGCCTTAACTGCGAGATGTGCATTCTGTATCTTATCCACAGGCCCTTGTGACCTCCAAGCCAGAAGGAGACTCCAGGCTCCAGGAGCTCAGGAGACGATGCCAGAGTTTGTGTGGTCGGAACCTGGGAGAACCCAAAAATCAAGAGGTTCAACAAAAACTAAGAGACGCTGAGGAGCAATGGACGAGAGTCCTGCAAAATGCTAAACAAGTCCTGGATCAGGCGGAGAAGCGGTTTGCTCTGGAGGGCAAGTTAACAGAATATGAAGCCTTGAGAACAAACACCAGAGCCTGGCTGGAAGACAAGCAGCGGAGCCTTTTCTCTCTGGACATTCAGACAGATCTAGAAAAGACAATAAACACCGCTCAGGTCAGTTTGAACAATAAAATGTTTCAGGTCAGTTTGAACAATGAAAGGTTTGACAAAAACAATTCATCTATGCTAATTACTTCACTTATGCATGTTTTTGATGAGTTTATTTTTCATTTAGTATTTTGGATGTTTTTATTTTACCATCACTAATCAAGGTATATCTAGGTAATGTCCTTGTTTTCTCCTTTTATCAAAATGTCAGCATATTTCCATAAAACATCTTAGTTTTTTTTTAAATTTCTGAATGCATTTTAAAAATGTATTTTTAAAAAGAAGTTTGTAAGTCCATTTAACTTAATTTTGAAGTAGCAGGATTTGAGCATTCAGACTATTTGTCAGACATGATCAGTGGTGAAAGAAGTATTTAGATCCTTTACTTAAGTAAAAGTACTAATACTTCACTGTAAAAATACTCTGTTACAAATAAAAGTCCTGCATTGAAAGTGTTACTTAAGTAAAAGTATGTCATCAGGAAAATGTATTCAATCTATTGAAAGTAAAAGTACTCAATGCACAAAAATCCTCACATTTTAGAAACGGATAACAATCCAAACAGTTGTGTGTTTAATGGTCTACACATTTCAGCTGGACTTGTACACCGTTATATTGTTGGGTAGTTTAATTTATAATTTATATAAACATTGTATTTTATAAACTACATTACTGTGTACAAAAATCCTAATTTTCAAAGTAACTAATAACTAATGCTGTCAGATTAATGAAGTGGAATAAAAGGTACAATATTTCTCTCTGAAATGTAGCGGAGTAGGAGTAGAAAGTGGCTTGAAAAGACTCAAGTAAAGTGCAAGTACATCAAATTTGTACTTAAGTACAGTACTCGAGTAAATGTACCTAGTAACATTCTCCCACTGGACATTATTGACATTTTCCTCTGCAACAGTCATACCGTATTTTGCCACCCTGTTAACTTAACTACAGTGTTATTTTTTATCCTCAGACTGTCCTGAGCTGTAAGCCTGAGGGAGACTCCAGGATGACAGAACTGAGGAGACAGAGTCAGATTCTGTCCGACCTGGATGAGAGCACGAGATTGGAGGTTCAGCAGACGGTGAAAGATACAGAGGAGCAGTGGAGGACAGTCCTGCAGACTGCAGAGAACTCTCTGGAAAAAGCTGACATCCATTACTTGCTCTCCAGGGAGCTGGAGGCCTTCCGAACCAAAGCAGGAAGAACTCAAACCTGGGTCAAAAAGCTTCAGCAACAGGCCGAGTCAAAAGGGAGCGGCACTCAGGGCAGCCAGGCTCAGTTAGAGGACCGTCTGAACACAGCACAGGTACAACATTAAATAATAATAATAATAATAATAATATTAATAATACATTTTATTTAAAAGCGCCTTTCTGAACACTCGAACACTGAAGGTCGCTTTACAGACAACTTTAACTTTGTAGGGGCCGCTAGCGAGCCATTTGGGTGCGCCTATTCCCAAAACCCTTAAAATATGTACATTTTCACCAGACTTGACACTGAATTTTGGTGAGTTTTTAAGTATATTAAGCCCGTCAAAAAGGCAATTAATTTGCCGGAAGAAAGGAAAGGAAAGGAAGAATTCCTTCAGTTTCAATAGGGCTCTTGTTGCTGCCAGCGCTCGGGCCCTAAAAATAGGGCACTGTGAAAAAGAAAAAACATGACAACATATTTTTCTCAAATAGTAGTTTTTCTTTTTGTAGCACATTATTATATCTGGGCAGTGGACACATGACCTCTGTTTTACATACAGTATAAGGTTAGGTTTCTTTATTAGTACCCAGGGGTAAACTTGTTGGTCAACAACAACATCACCAGCATCATACAAAATATCAGAATAGTTTTAAAGATCCAATAACGTGTGTTGCTTTTTGGATGCTTTTATTTTTTTATGCATTAGTGGTCCCCAAATACTGTATCTGCAGTCTCTTTTCCAAAATTCAAAATTTTCAAAGGACCCTGAACTGATGTTGTTTGAAAACTTCTTTTTTTATTTTCTATCAGTAAAATAATTTTTAATACTATTTTTAATACAATTTTTCAATTGTCTCCCTAAGTAAGTTGGTAAGTCCTCCACGGTCTTACCAACCTTTGTTTTATGTAAAAACTCTGCACTGTACAACTTACCTCTCCCTGACTTCCTGTTAGTTTAATGTTTGAAAAAGAAATATGAACAGCAGAGAAAATTAAACAGATATTGTTCCGATGTAAGTCTTGTAATATACACTGCTGTACCAAAAAAAAAAAACAATATCAGAACAGACACTCTCACTCACAGTCTTCGATACAATACAGCAGACCCAAAATGGTACATAATACAGCCATGACAAGTGCTTCTTCCCCTTTCCCCCCACTGCTCCATCAGGAGCCTGAAGACCTTGAATAGATGAGCTCAAGATGAGGTACATTCCTCATTCCAATTTTATTTAAAAAAAAAACTCAGACAAAACTCTCTGTAGCGCTTGGTTTTACCCTTATGAGCAACATAGAGACGGCCAGAGCGGAGAAGTTGGAACTTGCCATGTAAAGGGTGGGAACCAATCTAAAGAAACTGAGTTGGCTTTGCGCTGACATGTTGAGTTGAGACTCACCTATCTATCAGCCTACTAGCCCACTTTATGAATTGGTTGAGGGAGACAGGCTGGAGCAGGGACAGGCTCCCGAACCAAAACAAGGAAAAAAGACAACACAGATTCAATAAAGGCTCAATAGCAAGGGTTAGCATGGTTACATCAATGTTGAAACGGTAACATTTTCTAAGGCAAGATAAAAAGTTAGTGACACTTTTTGCAGACTGTCTCGCAATTCTCACTAAAGGTATTTAATCAGAGTCAATGACTTTCCCAAGATGTCAACACACTCCAAATGCTGGCCTTTGATAATTGTAGGATCATGGGTGGGAGCATGCTTTCTAAAATCAACAATCATATCCTTTGTTCTTGATATGTTTAGCTCAAAAAACAAAAAGAATCATACTAACCGATAAGATCATATAACACATGTCTAAAAAAAAAAAGGAAAAATGTTTATGATTGTATCTTTAGGGCATCTTGAGCTCCAAGTCCAATGGTGAGGCTCAAGTGATGGAGCTGAAGAGACGAGCACAGAGTCTTTGTGAGCACAAAGACCTGCAGGGAGACAAGAAAGTGGAGGTTGAACAAACAGTCAAAGACACTGAGCAGCAGTGGACGACGGTCCTACAGGTTGCTGAGGAGACACAAAGGTACAACGATATTTTTTTTTTTATTTTTGGGGAATTTTAGACATTTAGTAGAAAGGAAAGGGGGAGAGAGAGTGGAAATGACATGTAGTAAAGAGCCGTGGGTCAGAATTGAAACCTTGGCCACTGCGGTAAGGACTGAGCACATGGGGCGCACCCTCAACCAGGTGAGCATCCTTTTTTAAGCTCGGGTATAGATCAGGAGCCTGGCACGGTTTGGGTTGATAGCATTTTATCAAATCTGCTTATTAAAACTAAATCATTTGAATCCCTAATCAAATTTATGGTATTAATGTTTACTATATTTTTTCAAGTAAATGTCAAAGTGAAAAAAGATTGTTGAACTGAGAGCTTTTTTTACCAACAAAGAACCGGTTTTTAAAACTCTGCCTTGATTAGGACACTACCAACTGTTGGAGCTAAATCCTACTCTGGTCTCAGGGGTCAGTCAATTTATAGTCAAAATCTCAGATGTTGATGTGTGAACACTTTTTATTAAGTAGAAAATTCTACAGACAAAATACAGAGATTAAACTACCACAGCTCTCCCCCAAATTTTGTCTGGTCTTTTGCTCATGCACCCCTGGTCTTATTCACTAAGGGTGGGGTCTCTTGGTCACTGTGATGTGATATGTTTTTGTGCTTATTTGTTATCTTTCAGTTGGAATGTGACTGAAAGATCAGAGCAAAGATAACACGTCCTGTTGCACCCTTAGCTGGGCTGTAAAGAGAAGCTGCAACCAGACACAGGATGCGTCCCTAACCATCTATCCTGCTTCTGACACATTTAGTAGAGCTGGGTTATAACACAATGTACCAGAACACCTTATCTTAGAGAAAAGGAGTATTGCAAAACAACTTAATATAGGGCTGCAAGATTATGGCCAAAATGATAATCACGATTATTTTGATGAAAATGCTGATCAAGATTATTTATGAAGGAAGTGATTACTTTAGTTGGATATGATCTGAAACTTTCACCCCTCCAGTGCATCTTAGCAGCTAAAGTGGACAGTAAAAAAAGCATTTACAATGCTAAACTGATTTGCATACTTTTGTACATAGCAAGAAAGACCATTCTCAAGAACTGGACGCCTGCACTGGATGATTGTCATAGGGAAGTTAATTGGAAACACTTCCTTTGGAAAAACTGACTTATATCCTGCATAACAATTTCAAGGGATTCATCAAGATATGGCAGTTTTGGCTGCAGTGGACCCCTCCGGACTGAACTTTGTCTCACCCAATTAACAACATAGGATTTGACTACAGCCTGTTCTAGCAATTTGAATATAACTAGGCCTGCCCGGTGGGGTGTGTCTGCTTTGTCATTATTTGTTTAAGTTATTTTATTATTATTTTAGGTGTATGTCACACTGCCTTTTCTTTTTAATATGATGCATGTTTAGTGTGATCTCTGCTGTTTTTTTTGTTTAGTTCAAGAAAAAAAAATGGTTCTATACATAGCTGGAACTGAAATGTGTGTATTGAATAGCAGAACCCCAATAAAAAGATTTGAAAATAAAAAATTGATAAATAAATAAAACCTTAACCAGCAGCCATTACTATGACTGGAAAGCCATTGTGAAAGTGCATTAAGATACAGCAGCGTTAAAGACAGCTAGATCTTTTCTCCCAATACCACAACATTTTTTTAAATACTACGTCAATAATTTCTTTAAACAAGATTTTTTTCTTTCTTGTCATTTACTGGCAAACAGATCAATGATGGTAGACTGAAATACAAGCTTTTAAGGGTAATTTTCATATTTTTCAAGTGACAATTGTGAACAAAAATCTTTTGAAATTGGTCCAATACTGAGCAAGAACGGTATCCGGCAGCAGTGAACCGGACTCCAGTAACCCTGTAGGACAAATGTGCATTGATACTGGTCTACTATAAATAAATATTAGTAAATTTAAATACTACTTTTAAAGCTTGTTGTTCAAATCAGTCACTTGACACAAAGAAGGAAATATAGGAAACCCTATAAATTCCATTAAAGACCTTTTTTTCACTCTGAGATCACTTGACTTTAAAGGTTAAATTAGGACTGAATTAATTGTGATTACGATTTCTAATGTTATCTATACATGGCTTTTAACCATCAGGAAGTTGAAGGGTGTTGTGGAGCTCCTGGTGTCCTGTGACTACCAGCGAGGCCTGACCGAGGAGCGTCTGTCTAAGTTACAGAATCAGATCTCCAGCCTGCCACGTGTCTTCCCCTGGCCCGGCCTGGGAGAGCGGAGGCAGGCGGTGGAACAGGCCCGGACCATGCTGGACCAGTGCACAGCCTTGGCCCCCGTCCTTTCAGACCTCCGCACACAGGTACACACCTCACAGGAAAGCCAATACAGCAACATGTTTTCAGAGTAGCTTTTAATGTTCTGTTAATTCAAAACAAATGTAATGATAGTGCTGCAGCAGTTTCAGAACCCAGTAACTTAGGATATAACAGCCAATAGCTATTACATTTCCTTTTTTGTACAACTTTGTATGGCTGTACAGAAAACATTCTAAACTTCGAAGCTTCGCTCCTTATCAACAGCATATATTTTAAGCTTCTGCTTCTGATCTCCAGTTACATGACTGTCCACCACAGGTTGACGTTGGGTTGATTTTCTCAAAAAATTGAATCAGACTTAACCTTTTGCTGCAGGTATACTAAATAATTGGAAAGACCTGCGTTTTTACCTGACAGTGACAACAGACACAGGGTTTATGAATGAATACCCAGCCTGCCAGGCCTCACTGGAGCATAAGGTTTATAAACAGTCGGACTATGTTTACCTTTATCAAATCTCTTGACGACACCCGGCTGATACAATATAATCATACAGACTTGTACAAACATCAGACTGCTTGCTTCTAACTCAACTTACTGTACATAGCGCTGCATAAATTAGCCAGCAGCTAGCGGCTTAATACCGACTAAACACCACAGTAAGACTGCATGCACGTTTTTGAAAAAAAGGGTGTGTTTCTATATATATATATATATATATATATATATATATATATATATATATATATATACATATATATATTCAAATCCCATATTTTAAAATTGAATACCTACCCATTGTGGTCCAGCCCTACAAGTTTGTATTACTTTAAGAAAGCTGAAAGAATGGGGCGGCCTGTAGCTCACCCAGTAAAATCGTTTGCCCCATGTTGGCTGAGTCCTGCAGCGGCCCGGGTTTGAATCCATCCCCCATCTCTCTCCCCCTTTCATGTCTATCCACTGTCAATAAAGGGAAAAGCCCCAAAAAATAACCTTAAAAAATAAAGATGAAAGAAGGTGTTTCAGAGTTAGGCAAACAATCAGATAGGATATAAGGTTTACATTCTCACTGTATTGCACTGTTTTCCTCCAGGCTGCAGAACTGTTTGAGATCACGCAGGAACATAGCTGGTCAGAACTGTCCAGGGCAGCCAAGCAGGAGTCCATCCCAATGTTGCTCAAAGAGCTTACTGTGAGTTCAGCACTCTGTGGTGATAATATATATAAAGACTATGTTTATTGTTTACTTTTTTAATAATTAGACATTAATTTGTCATAATTAATATACATTCATTTTTGCATTGAGACATTGTTGATGTAAACATGTGTTAATATCACTTAATTATTATGCAGAGAGAGTTAATCAGTAGTTGCAAGATTTTTTTTAAATTCATAATTCTAAGCCATTTTTTAAAAATCTAAATAGCAAATGCAAATGTCTTACATCTTATTATTATGTGTGAACCCTAGTATTTATGGACAGTTATGTATTTTATAACACTGGAATGATACACCATAAGACTAAGTGTGGTATCTTTTGGATAAAAGTGTATCTGTCTTATTAAGCTGTTATATTTATCACCACCACCACAATATCATCTTCTTCCTCCCCTGCCCCAAAGAACAAGATTATCTCCCCTCCCACTCACTTACTGTTTCACTTCAGTCTCCCTTATAAAAGTTCAAGTTATTTCATGTGGCTTGATTTGGTTACCAATGGCCAAGTTATTCCATCTGTAAACATGCAAGTACTGTTTTTTTCAGGATACAGTAGCTCAGCTGGAGCAGGGCATCCTAGTGGAGAGGCATTGCACCCAGCTGGTGGAGCAGCATGAAGCAGCCCAGGACTGGCTGAGGGAGCACGTTAAAGGCCTCGGAGTTCCTCCAGCAGACAGACAGGGTCTGCACAGCGCTGTCAACACTCTGAAGGTCCGAGGATAAAACACATACACACAATCAAGCTCCAAAAAGCCTAATGCTGATAACGTATGCAAGTGACTGGTAGATTTGCTTTACTCACCAGTTAAAAAAACAATGGTAATATATCTGGCGGTAAAATTTTAACATACACATTTGGCTGGTGGACAAAAAAGTAAATTTTGGACAATGCACACAGTTGTTAGTTGGATTCTTTAATGGAAGCCAGTAGCACCAATTTTAATCTGCCACTGAAAATATTTATCTTGTAATGCTTCAAAATCAAGGAACTCCTTTACTAGTAACAAACCAATGCATTTTAGACATTTGAGAAAGACATTAAAGACATGATTTGTACAGTGTATGCATGTTCGGTTTTCTCATCTGTGGACATTTCTGGAGCCAACTAATGCCCCGAGATCTTTGACTTTTAAATTCTGGGTTTACAACTTCAAAACCTAAACGCCAAAAGCTCTTTAAAGGATAGTTCTTTCTGCATTCTAATAAGCTGATTCAACTTTTTTTCCCTGCTTATTCCAGGCTTTGCTGCAGACAGTGGACAGGGAGCAGAAAGAGATGAAGGAGCTAGACTCTGCCAGTGAAAGTTTGCTGGGCCTCTGCACGCCTGGAGGCCGCGATGCCCTGACCCTGGAGGTAAGCCATCTCCATGAGCTCTGTACCACCTCAGAGCAAGAGGTGAGGGAGCGCCTGGCGGGCTGTGAGACCCGGCTGGAGGAGCTGGACCACCAGCTGGCCAGGAGGGCCAAGGGGCTCAAGGAGAGATCTGCAGCCCTGCAGTGGGAGCTGCGCTCCCTGGACCAGGCGCTCAGTTACAGCCAACCCCAGAACAACATCCCTCAGCTCCAACAGCACTGGCAAAGCCTTCAGGTTAGTACTACTTTATTTATCCATTTTATTATCCAAGTAGGCTGAGTTCCCACATATAAACCTGACGAAAAGTGGTATGTCTCCAGACCAATCTCCACAGCACAAAAAACAAGGCTCTGGGTTGTTTTGTATTTATTTAAACCAATCACAATCGTCTTGGGCACCGCTAAGCTGCGGACGCAGCAACTGTGGCTCTTTCAAATAGTCTCAGGAAGGAACTTGTTTTGGTGGGTTTGCACCCCACAAAAGAAAATGCCACATACAATATTGAATTAAGTTAGCTGTGCACACAATACAGTAACGTGAGCTATTTAAATGAGCTGATACATGGTTAAACGTAATTTGCTCTCACCAGTGTATTGCCGTCCGTACTTTGTCCACAGCAATCATTACCAATTGGTACCAAAACATCCCAGTTACAGAGTAAATGCCATAAACATATTCTTTGTAAATCTTTACAATCATTCCACCAAAGACACCAAGCTGTCTTGTTGTACGATCAACATTTTCTTCAAAATTTAACATTTTCGGCATGCGCTTGCAAGTTTGAGAACGCCAACAGACAGAGAGAGCAAGGTGAAAAACATCCGGCGGAAAATTTCGGCAGTAGAAATGTACTTTTGTTGATGTAGACTATGTGTACATTAAGTGGATTTTTGGAGTTGGTATTATTGATATTGGTATATTATAAATGAAAAACTGCTGCAATGTTCCTGGCATGTGAGTACGTCAGTAATGCTTACATGGCGTTGTTGCAGGCATGCTACTTACATGATGTTGTTGTCCTCCTCCTGTCAGAACTGTGAAAAATCGCTGGCAGATTTGGGTGTGAAAGTTCAGGACCTCCAACAGGAAGTAAAGGCTACACTTGTCACTGATGAGCTGCCAACAGAAATTATGACTTTGGTGAAATCTTTATGCCAGCAACATGACAGGTACCATGTCTAACAATGGATGGCATGTCCTCATTGTTAGTAGAGAGCTGTGACAAATAAGTAAAACATAAAAAACACTACATACTGTATGCATTTGGGTAATTCGTTATGACTTTAATTGTTACTTTGGTCATAAGACAGCCAGCACCACTAATTCTTAGCCCTTTTTGTTTGATTCATATTTTTTAAATTTCACTCAAGGTAAAAACAAGAAAGAGATTGTCTTACACAGACCTCACGAACTAACATGACACGCAGTACCATCTGTGCACTTCACCACCTGGGCTTTTAGAACTTTATATATTCTACTTGAAGATATGCTAAATGACAAATTCTCAGCTGGCATCCATCAATTTCAATTCAGTTTTCAATTATTCTTACATACCAGAAACATGCCTTAGTGGATCAACCTGCTCTTGATCAATGACATGGAAACACAGAGTTCTCCTGTTTTATAACCTGTTTGAAACATCAGAAGAATAAATGTTAATGCCCGGTTTCTTGAACTAAGCAATAGGACATACATTCATACATAATTATTTCTCTGTTCTTGTGCTTGAAGTTGTTCCTTTTGCTGAAAAAGTACATTTTAGCCTGTTTGGATTTATATCCCATCTTGATATCATGCAAAATGTGTATGCAATGAATATGATTCAATTATGTCTCCAGTCTAAAGTCCAGGCTGAGTGAACATCAAGGTACCTGCTCTACAAACACAGCTCGTTGTCTTTTGGACTGTATTCACGCCCTGCAGGAATGGAACCACAGCAAACCAGAATCCATTTCTTCTTTGCAGGTTTCTATATTTTAATGTTTTTACTTTTTTATTGTGCAATGTCAGTACTTTGTTTCTTTAAACTTTTGTGTTGTTGGGTACATCTGACAGCTGCCTAGTAAATGTAGTCTTCTAATAGTGTAAGTGTTTCACTCATTGGCAACTTGCTGGGTCACGTTTAAAGGGCAACTATTATATAGCATTTTCAGGACTATACTTGTATTTTGTACTAGAACATATTTACGTGCATCAATGTTAAAAAAGCACTTTGTTTTTCTCATTTTGCCTGTGGCTGCCGCACCTGTGTTCATCCTCTGTGTGAGATGCTTTGTAGGAGTGCCTGTCTCTTTAAGCCCTTAAAAGGGGAGAATTTAACAACATTGGCAGCCCAGATGACATTGTTTATTGCCATTTGCCATGCAGTTACTATAGTTAGCAATGGACACTTAATAGAATATAGCAGCAATTTCTACATTAAAAATGTATATAATTCACAAATAAATGCTTTTAAACAAAATACTACATAAAGAGAAAATGTTTCAGGAGTAAAGTGACCCGGAATTGGAGAGAATTTGCAGTCCGGCAAAGTGAGGCAGACGAGTGTGCTAGCTAGCTAGCTAGCTAAATTACCATTAGATTAGTCCTCTATTATACAGTTAACGTTACTGATGAACTACTGTGATCTAACATTATAGACAAAGCATTAGCTACTTGCCTCAAAACACCACCTTTACAGTAGGCACCAAAGCACTTTTCCTCTTCGGCCCCCCTACAGGTTAAAAGCAGAGTTGTCCATTACTGTTACCATTACCATTTTTCTTATGTCTCATTTGAAAAAGTTAATGAACCTCAAAAAAAGAAACGAGGTCGGTATTGTACCGTGGGGTCAAATATCGTGAACCAAATCCTGGGTTTGGTGTATTAATAGACCCCTACTTTAGGACTGTTATTGCCACTCTTCATTCTAACCCCAACCGGCTGTCAGATACCGCCTACCAAGAGCCTGGGTCTGTCCGAGGTTTCTTCCCAAATGGGAGTTTTTCCTTGCCACTGTTGCACTGTTGCTTGCTCTGGAGGAAACTACTAGAACTGTTGTGAACATTGTAAATTCTGGAGTATGGTCTAGACATGCTCTATCTGTAAAGTCTCTTGAGATAACTCTTGTTATGAATTGATACTATAAATAAAACTGAATTGAATTGAATTGAATTAAACAAGTTTTCCTCCTGGTGTTAGGTGACATTAGAGGAGGGTGAAAAGTTGCAAGCAAACCTGCGGGAGGCGCTTTCTCACCAGCAGTTTCTAACAGATTGCTTGATACCAGTCTTGATTAGAAAACTAGAGGAAGAAGGTTTGGAGACACTCAGAGAAGCAGACACACAAAAGGCTTATCTCAGCCGCAGCTTAAAGGTATTTAAATCATATAATTATTTCTCATTAATATTACATGTTATATTTAAGAGACTGTAGTATTTAATGTAATCTTTACTCTGTTCAAGGAACTTGATGGAAAGAGCAAACAAAAGCTCCCTCATGGTAATTTCGAGGAGACAAAGACATCTGTAGTGCCACCACCACGAAAAAGCAAGCACTCACAAAAAAGCTTTTCCTTAACAGAAAAATCTACATCTATTGAGGATAACTTGTCAGTTTTGGCTGAGCTGCAAACTGAGGATAAAACATTAAAGCCTACTGTAACAGCCGTCATGAAAGACATGCAAATGGCTGGTGTGGAGCAAACCAGAAGTGAACCAACAAAACCAAAATCTCAGAGTCCAACATATACTTCAGAACCTTTTAAAGCCCAACGTAACAACACTTCTCAAGAGGCAACATTTAAAGGCCTAAAGATGGATACCACAGCTGAGCCTGTTGGAGCTAAGCAAATAAAACCTGCTGTTGAGGAACCTGTACTGATCCAAAAGGTCATTGAGCAGTCTGCCTCTGATGTTAGTGAGAATACTACACCTGTACCATCCAGGAGAAAGTCCAAGACTTTGACCACTGATACACACTCTGCCCAGACTAAGGTGGAGCCTGAAATGGTAAAACCTATTATTACTCAAGGGTCACCCAGGAATCCAACTTGCACTGCTGCTGTGGAAGAAACAAAGCATGTAGCAACCAGTATTCTGGATGAAACAACAAAGATAAAGACCAAAAAATTGCCTGGAAGTCAGATATCTTTTCCGAGATCCAAAGAGCATACTGATGCTGCTGCTGTGGTGGAGAACAAAACTGTGGTTATCCCAACCAGGAGGAAGTCAAAGAGTCTTGATGGTTCCGCTGATTCAGAGCCAGTGGCAGACAATGAAAGAGCTATATGTGTGGTACAGGAATCTGAGAAGTCAACCTCACAGTTTGTGTCAGCACCGGCTGAAACTGTGGTTTTGGAACAAAGTACAATTTTACCACAAAAGCAAAAGTTAACAACACTTCCTCTGAAACAGGCTGACCAGCAGCCAGCACAGATGACAGCAGAATTGGAAATTCAGAGGTCTGCTTTGAGTTTTAGGGAGGAAAATTTAAAGAGTACAGAACTTACAACTTCACAGCACGTTGTTGCACATAATAGAACTACTGATTTGAAACCTGTTGATAACAATAATCCTGACAGCCTAAAGTCTTCAAGTCTACAGATGGGCACAGAAACAAGTGAAACTACTGTTGTGAAAGAAAAAATGCTTTCTCCAACCAAACAAAGATCAAAGGGTTCAAATGTCTCCCCAGAACATGCTACAAAGGAAGTGGCAAAGACAAAGCAAGATCCTAGAAGTCAGAAACCTTCATTGAGCTCCGAAGAGAAAACTGAAACTGTTGTTGTAGAAGAAACAAAGCTAGATGTATCAGAGCCATTCACTTCTGTCCCTGTAACAACTGATGTTACAACAACGCTTCCTCTGAAACAGGCCGACCAACAGCCAGCACAGATGACAGAAGAACCTGAAAGTCAAAGGTCTGCTTTGAGTCTGAAGGAGCAAACTGAAAGTGTCGTAACAGAGCTCATACCAACCTGTAGAAAGTCAAAGAGTACTGAATGTACCACAACTTCCCAGCACGTTTTTTCACATAATATAACTACTGATGTGGAACCTGAAAGTAATAACAAAGAACCTGAGAGCCTGAGGTCTTCAACTCCACAGATGGCTTTGGAAAAAACTGAAACTACTGTTGTGAAAGAAAAAAAACTTTCTCCAACCAAAAGGAGATCAAAGGGTCCAAAGCTCTCCATAGAACATGCTACAAAGGAAGTAGCAACAGGTGAACTCAACACTAAGTCAGTCACAGAGCAAGCTGAGACCATTATTGTTGAGCAAGCCAAGCTTGGACCTACCAGTAAAGAGTCAAAGAGTACAGACGTGTTCTTAAACGTAACTGTTGCAAAGCCTGCACAGCTCAAAGGTGAAGCAGAAAATCTAATGTCTCACCTTACTTCAGCGCCTATCAGAGGCACAGATGCTGAGCAATCTAAATCTGTACAAAAAAGGCAAGAGTCAAAGAATTTGAAAGTTTCCACAACTTCAGTACCAGTTCTTACCCAGAGTATAGCTATTGACCACTATTCAGAGCTTAACGAACCTGCGAATGAATCTGAGAATGAAAACACATCTTCAACTGCACCGGGGATCACAAATCCAGTTGAAACTATTTTGGGAAAAAATAAGTTCTCGCCGACCAAAAGAGAGTCAAAAAGTCTAAAACTGTCCCCAGAATTTTCTAACAAGGAGAAAACACAGACCATAGAAAAGCCAAAAAGTCAGCTATCTTTACTGAGATCCAAGGAGCAAACTGATGCTGCTTTTGTGGAGAAAACCAAGCGTTTAGCAACCATTATTCTAGATGTACCCGAGCAATTGACTTCTGTCCCTGTACCGACTGATGTTACAACAACGCTTCCTCTGAAACAGGCCGACCAACAGACAGCACAAATAACAAAAGAACCAGAAAAAAAGAGGTCTGCTTTGAGTCAGTGGGAACAAACTGAAAGTGTCGTCATGGAAGTAACAAAGCTCATACCAACAACAAGAAAGTCAAAGAGTAAACCTACCACAATTCCACAGCACGTTGTTGCCCACAATAAAACTACTGATGTGGAACCTGAAGATAATAAGAAAGAACCTGACAGCCTGAAGTCTTCTTCAACTTCACAGATTGCCACAGAAGCAACTGAAACTACTGTTGAGGAAGAAAAAATACTTTCTCCAACCAAAAGAAGACCA
>NC_048426.1:3044990-3064534 GCF_013103735.1 Etheostoma cragini | reverse complement strand
CACAATTCCACAGCACGTTGTTGCCCATAATAAAACTACTAATTTGAAACCTGAAGATAATAAGAAAGAACCTGACAGCCTGAAGTCTTCTTCAACTCCACAGATTGCCACGGAAGAAACTGAAACTACTGTTGAGGAAGAAAAAATGCTTTCTCCAACCAAAAGAAGACCAAAGGGTCCAAAACTCTCCCCAGAACATGCTACAAGGGAAGTGACAAAGACAAAGCAAGATCCTAGAAGTCAGAAGCCTTCATTGAGCATCGGAGACCTTACTGAAACTGCTGCTTTGGAAGAAACAAAGCGTATAGCAACATTTAATCTTAATGTATCAGAGCCACTGACCTCTGTCCCTGTACCGACTGATGTTACAACAACGCTTCCTCTGAAACAGGCCAACCAACAGACAGCACAGATAACAGAAGTACCAGAAAGTCAGAGGTCTGCTTTGAGTCAGAGGGCGCAAACTGAAAGTGTTGTTATGGAAATAACAAACCTCATACCAACAACAAGAAAGTCAAAGAGTAGACCGACCACAATTCCAGAGCATGTTGTTGCCCATGATAAAACTACTGATGTGGATCCTGAAGATGATAAGAAAGAACCTGACAGCCTGAAGTCTTCTTCCACTTCACAGATTGCCACAGAAGCAACTGAAACTACTGTTGAGGAAGAAAAAATACTTTCTCCAACCAAAAGAAGACCAAAGGGTCCAAAGCTCTCCCCAGAACATGCTACAAGGGAAGTGACAGAGACAAAGCAGGATCCTAGATGTCAGAAGCCTTCATTGAGCTTCGGAGACCTTACTGAAACTGCTGCTTTGGAAGAAACAAAGCGTATAGCAACAATTAATCTAAATGTATCAGAGCCATTGACCTCTGTCCCTGTACCGACTGATGTTACAACAACGCTTCCTCTGAAACAGGCCAACCAACAAACAGCACAGATAACAGAAGTACCAGAAAGTCAGAGGTCTGCTCTGAGTCTGAGTGAGACAACTGAAAGTGTCGGTATGGAAGTAACAAACCTCACACCAACAACAAGAAAGTCAAAGAGTAGACCTACCACAATTCCACAGCACGTTGTTGCCCATAATAAAACTACTAATTTGAAACCTGAAGATAATAAGAAAGAACCTGACAGGCTGAAGTCTTCTTCAACTCCACAGATGGCCACGGAAGAAACTGAAACTACTGTTGAGGAAGAAAAAATGCTTTCTCCAACAAAAAGAAGACCAAAGGGTCCAAAACTCTCCCCAGAACATGCTACAAGGGAAGTGACAGAGACAAAACAATATCCTAGAAGTGAGAAGCCTTTATTGAGCTCCGGAGAACTTGCTAAAACTGCTGCTTTGGAAGAACCAAAGCGTATAGCAACAATTGTTCTAAATGTATCAGAGCCATTGACTTCTGTCCCTGTACCCACTATTGTTACAACAACGCTTCCTCTGAAACAGGCCGACCAACAGACAGCACAGATAACAGAAGAACCAGAAAGTCAGAGGTCTGCTTTGAGTCTGAGGGAGCAAACTGAAAGTGTCGTCATGAAAGTAACAAAGCTCATACCAACCACAAGAAAGTCAAAGAGTAAACCTACCACAACTTCACAGCACGTTGCCCATATTAAAACTTCTGATGTGGAACCGGAAGATAATAAGAAAGAACCTGCTAGCTTTACATTGTCTACAACTCCACAGATGGCCACAGAAGCAACTGAAATTACTGAAAAAACACTTTCTCCAACCAAAAGTAGAGCAAAGGGTCCCAATCTCTCCCCAGAACATGATACAAAGGAAATGGCCGAGCTCAAGCAAGAGCCAGGAAGTCAGAAACCTTCATCGAGCTCAGGAGAGCTAATTCAAACTGTTGTTGTGAAGGAAACTAAGTGTATTGCAACCATTATTCTAGATGCACCAGAACCATTGACCTGTGTCCCTGTACCAACTGATGTTGCAACAACACTTCCTCTGAAACAGGCTGACCAACACCAAGCACAGATGATGGCACAACCAGAAAGTGATAGGTCTGCTTTGAGTCTAAGGAAGCAAACTGAAAGTGTAGTTATAGAAGAAACAAAGCTCATACCAACCAGAATAAAGTCAGACAGTACTGAACTAACCACATCTAAGCAAGAGCCAAGAAGTGGGAAGCCTTCACTGAGCCCTGGAGAGCTAACGGAAACCGTGGTTGTGGAAGAAACTGAAGTTATACCATCCAGGAGGAAACCAAAGAGTCTTGAGGTTTCCATAGTTCCAGAGCTAGTATCTCATCTTGGTTTACCTACTGGTATGGAGCCTAAGGAACTAAAACAAGAACCTGAAATTTATTCCGCAACCCCAGACTTTATTCAAGGTCAAGCTAAAACTGCTGTTGTGGAACAAAGTAAGTTTCTACCACCTAAGAGAGAGTCAAAGAGTACAGAACCTCCTTTTAAACTTACTGACACTCTGGCACAGACAAGAATAGAGCCTGAAGGTCACCAATATTCTTTGAGTTCCAATGACCCAAATAGAAGTGTTGTTTTTGAAGAAACAAAACTTTTATCAACCAGTAGAAAGTCCAAGAGTTTTGACTTTTACACATCTTCTGAGACAGTTGAACAGCCTGAACAAAATAAGAAAGAAATAGATGGTAAACCAACTGAAAGACACACAGTTGTAAAAATAGGAGAGCTTTCAACTACCAAAGAAAAGACAATGGGTCTTGACCTTTCCCAAGATTTTGCTACCACAGAGCTCACAAAGTCCAGACAAGAGCCAGAAAGACACCAAACTTCAACTCCAGAGGTGATCACGGCACCAGCTGAAATTACTGTTGTGGAAAAGGGTAAACTTTCACCTACCAAAGAAAAGTCAAAGGGGCCTGAATTTTCCCATGAACTTGCTACCACAGAGCTAACAAAGTCCATGAAAATAGCTGACAGGCAGAATCCATCTTTAACTCCAGATGTGATAACATCACCAACTGAAATTACTGTGGTGGTAAAAGGTAAATGTTCACCAACCGGAAGAAAGTTGAAGGGTCTGAAACTTTCCCCAGAACTTCCTACCACCGAGCTAACAAAAGCCATTAAAGAGCCTGACAGTCAGGAGCCATTTTCATCTCCAGAGGTAGTCACAACAACAACTGAATTGTCCATCGTGGAAAAAGGAAAGCTTTCACCAACCATAATAATATCAAAGGATCTGAAACCCTTCTCCGTACTAGCCACCACAGAACTGATGGATGTCAAGAAAGGATCTGACAGTCAGACAAATCCAGTGCATTCCAAAGAACAAATTGAAGCTGCTGCTTTGGAGAAATTTACTATACCAGCCAGAAGGAAGCCAAAACCTCTTGACGTTTCCTCAGCTGTAGAGCCAGTCTCTGCTCTTGGTGGAAGTATTGACCTAGAGACTAAGGAAGAACCAGAGAGTGGCAAGGCTTCAGTTGGACAGGTAGTCAAAGTAGCCACTGAAACGGCTGTTTTGACCAAAAGAAAGTCCAAGGTTCTAAATGTTTCCCCAGAACCTTCTCCCACAGAGCTTACAAAGACCAAGCAAGAGCCTGACAGTCAGAAGCAATCTTCAACTCCAGATTTGGTCACACCACCAACTGAAATTACTGTTGTGGTAAAAGGCAAGCTTTCACCTACCAAAGAAAAGTCGAAGGGTCTTGAACTTTCCCAAGAACGTACCAACCCAGAGCTTACAAAGTCCATGAAAATGTCCGACAAGCAGAAGCCATCTTTAACTTCAGATGTGGTCACAGAACCAACTCAAATAACAATTGTGGAAAAAGGTAAACTTTCACCAACCGGAAGAAAGTCGAAGGGTCTGAAACTTTCCACAGAACTTACTACCACAGAGCAACCAAAGACTAAGGTAGAGACTCACAGTCAGAAACCATCTTCAACTCCAGAGGTGGCCACAGCACCAACTGAAATAACTGTTGTTGAAAAAGGAAAGTCCAAGGGTCTGAAACGTTCGCCAGATCTTTCTCCCATAGAGCTGACAAAGACTAAGGAGGAGCCTGACAGTCAGAAGCCATCTTCAACTCCAGAGGTGGCCACAGCACCAACTGAAATAACTGTTGTTAAAAAAGGAAAGTCCAAGGGTCTGAAACGTTCGCCAGATCTTTCCCCCATAGAGCTGACAAAGACTAAGGAAGAGCCAGACAGACTAAAGCCATCTTCAACTCCAGAGGTAGTCACAGCCACAACTGAATTGTCCGCCGCGGAAAAAGGAAAGCTTTCACCAACCAAAATAATGTCAAAGGGTCTGAAACTTTCTTCCGAGCTGGCTACCACAGAACTGATGGATGTCAAGAAAGGATCTGACAATCAGACAAATCCATTGCATTCCAGAGAGCAAATTGAAGCTGCTGTTTTGGGGGATTTTACTATACCAGCCAGAAGGAACCCAACAAGTTTTGACACCTCCTCAGTTGTAGAGCCAGTCTCTGCTTTTGGTGGAAGTATTGACCTGGAGTCTAAGGAGAGTAAGGAAGAACTCAAGAGTGGCAAGGCTTCAGTTGGACAGGTAGTCAAAGTAGCCACTGAAACGGCTGTTTTGACCAAAAGAAAGTCCAAGGTTCTAAATGTTTCCCCCGAATCTTTTCCCACAGAGCTTACAAAGACCAAGCAAGAGCCTGACAGTCAAAAGCAATCTTCAACTCCAGATTTGGTCACATCACCAACTGAAATTACTGTTGTGGAAAAAGGAAAGCTTTCACCTACCAAAGAAAAGTCAAAGTGTCTTGAACTTTCCCAAGAACGTACCACCCCAGAGCTTACAAAGTCCATGAAAATGTCTGACAAGCAGAAGCCATCTTTAACTTCAGATGTGGTCACAGAACCAACTCAAATAACAATTGTGGAAAAAGGTAAACTTTCACCAACCGGAAGAAAGTCGAAGGGTCTGAAACTTTCCACAGAACTTACTACCACAGAGCAACCAAAGACTAAGGAAGAGACTCACAGTCAGAAACCATCTTCAACTCCAGAGGTGGCCACAGCACCAACTGAAATAACTGTTGTTGAAAAAGGGAAGTCCAAGGGTCTTAAACGTTCGCCAGATCTTTCTCCCATAGAGCTGACAAAGACTAAGGAAGAGCCAGACAGACTAAAGCCATCTTTAACTCCAGAGGTAGTCACAGCACCAACTGAAATTACTGTTGTTGAAAAAGGAAAGTCCAAGGGTCTGAAACGTTTGCCAGATCTTTCTCCCACAGAGCTGACAAAGACTAAGGAGGAGACTGACAGTCAGAAGCCATCTTCAACTCCAGAGGTAGTCACAGCCACAACTGAATTGTCCGCCGTGGAAAAAGGAAAGCTTTCACCAACCAAAATAATGTCAAAGGGTCTGAAACTTTCTTCCGAGCTGGCTACCACAGAACGGATGGATGTCAAGAAAGGATCTGACAGTCAGACAAATCCATTGCATTCCAGAGAGAAAATTGAAGCTGCTGTCTTGGAGGATTTTACTATACCAGCCAGAAGGAACCCAACAAGTTTTGACACCTCCTCAGTTGTAGAGCCAGTCCCTGCTTTTGGTGGAAGTATTGACCTGGAGTCTAAGGAAAGTAAAGAAGAACTCCAGAGTGGCAAGGCTTCAGTTGGACAGGTAGTCACAGTATCCACTGAAACTGCTGTTTTGACCAAAAGAAAGTCCAAGGGTCTAAATGTTTCTCTAGAACGTTCTCCTACAGAGCTGACAAAGAACAAGCAAGAGCCTGGCAGGCAGAATACATATTTAACTCCAGATGTGATCACATCACCAACTGAAATTACTGTTGTGGAAAAAGGTGAACAGTCACCAACCAAAAGAAAGTCGAAGGGTCTTGAACTTTCCCCCGAACTTCCTACCACCGAGCTAACAAAATCCATTAAAGAGCTTGACAGTCAAGAGTCATTTTCATCTCCAGAGGTAGTCACAGCAACAGCTGAATTGTCCATTTTGGAAAAAGAAAAGCTTTCACCAACCGGAAGAATGTCAAAGGGTCTGAAACTTTCCACAGAACTTAATACCACAGAGCAACCAAAGACTAAGGAAGGAACTGAAATTACTGTTGTGGATAAAAGAGAGCTTTCATCAACCAAAAGAATGTTTGAGGGTATGGAACCTTCCTCAGAAATTGCTACCACAGAGTTGATGGATGTCAAGAAAGAATCTGACAGTCAAACATCTTCAGTGTCTTCCAGAGAGCAAATTGAAGCTGTTGGTTCGGAAGAATTTATCATACTAGCCAGAGGGACGCTGGGGCCTGAAGTGCACATTTTAGAATTAGATATACAGACCAGTCCAGAGGAGGATGGAAACACATCTATCACAGGAACAAAAAGGATAAGTCCTCTTCAAACAAGTCTCCAGAGTAAAGGAGTAGCAGAAAGAAAAGATATCCCTGCTGCAGTTAAGATGACTGAAAGCAGTAATGAATGTCAAGACAATGTGGTTCAAACTTGTGAAGCATTGCCTGCTAATGAGGCAGGGACAGAATTTGTAGAAATAAGCATATCTGAGCATATGGTGAAACCAAGCCAAAGTAAAACCCAACAAGGGCTCTTCATGACGGTGCAGGAAAAACCCAAAGTGGTCAAGAAACATGGTGTCCAGGAACAGCATCCTACACTGTCGACACGTGGCATGGACAGTGTACCCATGAGCTTGGATGAAAAATTGGTTACGATAGAGAAAATCCATATGGGGCCTGAAGTGCGTATCCTACAACTAGATATACCAACCAGTTTGGAGATGGATAAAAATACATCTGTCACAAGAGCAAGAGAGCCAAGGATGGATATTGATCAAACACGTTTCCAGTGCAAAAGAGCCTCAGAAAACCAAGATAAGACTACTCCTGATGTTAAGCAAAAGAAGGCTTCAGTTAAGACAAGAGTTGAAGTGCAAAAAATCCCAACTGAAACGCAAGGGAATGTGGCTCAGAGTGACTCCAGTCAACCCCCCTCTGTGTGTGCAAAGCCACTAAGTGATACAGAGACAACATTTGAAGAAATACGCATATCTGAGAAAGAGACTGTAAAACCAAGCCAAACAGTGATTAAATTAGAGCTCATAAATACCACACAGAAAGGACCCCAAGAGGTCAAGGACCATGATGTGCAAGAAGTAAATGCTAACATGTCAACAACGGACGTGCATGATGCACCCCAAAGCCTGGATGAAAAGTTTACTAGGATGGATAAAATCCACAAAGGGGCTGAAGAGCACATTTTACAACCAGGTACACCTGTGACTATAAAGGAGCATGAAATTGCATCTGTTGCAAATTGCAACATAGCAATGGCTCCAATAAGCATCCAGCGTGAAACAGTGCCAGAAAACAAAGACCTGACTTCCGATGATATTCAGGCAGAAAAGACTGCAGTCAAGATGACCATGGCCAAGGTCAAGACCAATAAAAGACCCAAAGAGGTTAAGGATTGCGCCGCGCAAAAAGTGCATGCTAAAGTGTCTGCAAAGGATGTACATGGCTCACCTGAGAGCTTGGATGAAATGTCTTGTAGGATAGAGAAAATCCACAAAGAGGCTGAAGTGCACATTTTACAACCAGGTATGCAGGCCACTATACAAGAGCATAAAATCATTTCTGACCAAACAGAGAGACGCACAACAGATGCAAAGGAAAATAAGAAGGAAGAGAAGGAGGGGAAGAGGACAATTCAGGAAGAAGAAAGAGAAAACATGGTCAATGTGGATATACTAAATGCTCCACTCCCAATGGCCATGACCTCCACCACTGGTGAAATGATGCTCCAGAGAATGGATTCGCCACAGGTAAGACATACTCATTGTCAGACAGTGTCATTTTCCCACAATATCTAGTTTATTCTAAATGAAGTACCATCCCCAGGAAACCCTTGATTCATTATAGTATATAATGAAACAGAACTAACTCACCACTATTTCACATATCCATAATGTATCCCCACTAATTTACTGTCAATACCCACCCAAGTCAAAGGTTTCCTTGGTACAAACACTGTATTAACGAAACGGACCGTCTATTCCCCTTTTCATATTGCTATATTCAGCCTTCAAAAAGCGTCAGCAGAATTCCTTTGTAACTACAATAGAAGACAAGTTGTGTAGACCAAGAGAAGAGAGAAAAAACAATATCAATTAGTGGTAGTGGAGCAGTGGATAGGACACATGCCGTTGGTGTGGGAGACCTGGGTTCAATTCCCACTGCAATTCATCAACCAATGTGTCCCTGAGCAAGACACTTTACTTCACTTTTCAGCTAAATGTAATGTAATGTAACGATTAATAAAGGAAAAGTGCTGCCACCTGTACCACCAATGGTTTCAGTGCCTCGGGGTAGTAATTTGAGCTTCCTCATACATGTTATCACTGTCTTGCTAGTTAAAGGGGGTAAGGCTTGGTACACTTCCAAACAAAAAGTATAATTCAAATGGGATAGGCTTGTTTTACAAAAGTTATTTTCTTAGCTCAACCAAAACGTTATACAATTGTATGTTAGAATTTTTCCTGCAGTGGTGTTTTGTGTCCACAATGAGATCCGGGTTGCAAGGCTGACACAATATCACCTGCATCACTGCAGGCAGTTCAGAAATATTCAATTGACATGATCTGGGGTGAGGAAACCCTGGTGACAGGACTGGCCTCTCAGGAAAACAAAGCTCTAGCCGAAGCAAGCATTGTGAAGACTGAGAAACGTGTTTCAAAGTTACCAGAAGGATCTACCACGAGGAACATTTTCACAGAAATACAGCTACTCTCAGGGACCGGACCCAACAGCCAATTTACTGAGGTATCATAATTTCTGTGTGCCTCAGTGTCTTTTTTTAAACTGCCACTAGGACTGACAAAGTTAATTATCATTAATTATCTGTTTAAATAAAATTATCAAATCCTTCACATACAGGCTTTAAGTGCATACAAGGATACGGGTGTTATGAGCATAATGTCACTAATGATGGTTTAAATATAGCTCATAGTTGCGTTATGTGGCCTCCTTTTCATCCTTTTTGATGCTCCATGTGTATCAAAGAACAGGATATATTCGCAGTATTCATTTTATAAAGTTATAATGCATAGTTTCTGTTGCCCCAATCAGGATTTCTAAAACTGCTTACACTTTTAATTAATTTTAATTTACACTGTTTATTGATCCCCATTGGAGAAATTACAATTTACACTCTTTTTTTAGTAATCACTACACACATGCCTGAAATAGACACACACATGCTCAGGACCTATTCATGCACAAATAGAGAGATGTCAGAGTGAGTGGGCTGCCAGTGCTGGACCAGTGACCTGAGCGGTTGGGGGGGTACGGTGCCTTGCTCAAGAGCACCTTGCTGTGCCCTGGAGGTGAAGTGGCATCTCTCCAGCTACCAATCCACACTCTGTACTTTGGTCCATACGGACACTTAAATTGCCGACCTACTAATTCCCAACCCAGCTCTCTACGGATGCAAGCCTTTGGTGATCGCGCACCTACGTTGTAAAACCCATTAGTAACTTGTTCAAGAGCAGCAAGGCAACGTCCTTGTCTGACCTTTGTTCCTTTTTTTGCGCTATCGAACTAGGAAATCTGGACTAAGATCTGTTTGTCTTCGCCGTTGGCCACTTTCTTTTGGGAATTTGAGTCCTTCTGCTGAATGTGTAAGTTTTTTTCTTAGCAGTACAGTCACTGACTGAAGTGTTTTGCGGATGCTTCTTCAGGTTTCAGCTATGTCTTTACCTGTTCCAGCAGTTCTCTTCGCCTCCAAAGCTGAAAGCTTCTGTTGTCCTTTTTCAGTGGTGCTGTGAAAAGCATCACTCGAGCTGCTGTCACCAGACTACACCATTTTGTGAACACAGCCACACTAAGACGCTGGCCTCACTAACCAAGGAAATTCCACAGGATGCAGAACGGCTGCGGATCGGCTCCGCTCCGTGTCTGCTCTCAGCCCCGACGTCCGTCAACTCCCACTCGGTCTAGACCTGTTGCGGATTGGCTGCGGCCATTACTGAAAGCTGAAGTCACGAAGACAAGATCTTGCAATTCACATAGAATAGAACCACAAAATCAACCACATTTTGTTTCCATCCAGAGGAGGAGAGAGGAAACAACTCTAGGCTGTGTTTTCAAGGTGTAGTGCAGGGAGATAGCTTCCGCTTCCTGTTGAATTTGGGGGTAACCTCTCCTCTTCTGAGTCGGATCTCCCTTGCGCTAGACTCGGTTTCACTGAGCTTTGAACACTAAGAAATTGAAAGGCATTACATCAGTGAGTTCAAACTGCTTATCGTGTGTAATTTGGACTGATACTGAGATGCATCAGTGCTGTTCTGTAACTGGTGTGGTGCTGCCACTATTTTCTTGGTTTCCACTTTGACCTTAGACATTTTTTGAGTGATAGAGACATTACACTTTGCAATTGTTTGTTTGTCACAATATTTGTATAATAAGTGTTGTGCTAATCCTGGGAACAGTCAAATTGTATCTTCATAGTTGTATCCATATGATGACAGACTTAGGTTAATATTTCACAAGGTCCGAGGGCTAGAGGGATGCGGTAAGTAGAGCCCATAATGTTATCCTACAACTAATTTTGATACTGTACAGTATGGATGATAGCAACAGGACATGCTTTGAATTCTTGAGATTTAACAATACAGTGTTAGGGACAGATCAGATGGCAAGAGAGACTTGACTTGAACTTACCCCTTAAAGACTTGAGACTTGACTTGGACTTGAGCTCAAAGACTTGAGACTTGACTTTAACTTCAAAAAAATCTCTTACGAACAACATTAAATAATGTTTGGACTTGACCAAAACCCATTTGGCCATTAAATGGAATTTTGAGACTCCAGACTCTGAAGTGTTTCTGTGTATTTAGGGTAAACCACTTGAGGATGCCCCAGAGGCTCTGATTACATCCACCATTGATCTGGATAACCGTCTAAGCAGACTGGTGTCTCAAGTCCTGAGCTGCAAGAACCACCCAGCTGATCTCAACCCAACAGCCATGGCCCAGCAGCTGAAGGAGGCTCAGGTGCAATTCCAAATTACTGGGTGCATGACTAACTAGAGAAATAAAAAAATGCAGGCAACAGATTGATATATAAATATTGGTGCACAGCATGTTGGGTTGTAATTCTAAACTACCTAATGAATTGGAAATCTCTATTGCTTTTCTTTACCAGCCTGTTCCAAAGGTGGATATTACTGACAACAACAACACACAAATAATTGTGCAATAGACAATTACGATAGTAATGGTTAAAATAAACAGTCATAGCATTTTACTTATGTGACGGTAACAAAAAGATAATCTTAACAAACATTTGTATCAAAAGTACAGGGTTTGGATAATTGTGTTTACTTTCTCTTCTTGAGTACAGCAGTGCCAAGAGACTGCCCAGGATCAGATGTCATTGCTTTCTCAGCTTAGAGGAGCTGATGCTGAGAACAAGGATGCTCTGGAGCATGTGGAGGACCAGTGGAGCACTGTTGCCCAGGATGCTGCTGCTGTCATCCAGAGTAAAGAGGCCCAGCTGCTACTGGTGACTGATCACTGCAGACAGACCAAAGCAGCCAGGACCACACTGGAAAGACTGACAGCAGAATTGGAGGCTGTCAGAATGTGAGTACTCATCTGAAGGTTACAGTTTAAGGGACTATACATTATGTTGCAATAGAAATAGAGCGCATGTCATCATATTCTGAAACCCAGGCCCACCAGAAGGGAAAATAATCGGTGCCACTATATGCAACAAAAGGCTGATACGCTAACAAAACGTAGCATAAACACTTTAGATTTGAGCATGCCAGAGGATTATTATTCAAGCAACCCATGACTAACAGAGATGACACGTTAGTGTTTAGTAAGCTAATGTTGACTATGTGTTAGCAAGCAAGAATTGATACTTTGCCCGCTTTTGTTTAGTTTATATATTAATGATTTGCCGTTTGTTTGCACTGAAGTCCAAACAATTCGTATGCAGTCAACACCGTAGATGTTACATGTTGATGTTATATGTGCATGTCAGGACAAAACATCTGGTGGCTGCCAAACTCACCACAACCATGGATCAGATCACCAATTGGCTAAATCATTCTTCGCTTCAACTTAATGTAGGAATGTTTTTCAGAAGAAGACAATGTGACATTGTGTCAAATATAACCCAAAACATTATGATTGTGCCACAATTTAAGTATCTTATTTTCGACTCTAATCTTGCTTTAAAAGCACATATTAAGAAAGTGTGCAATAATAATAATTCAAGTTTAGCCTAGCCAATTTTAAATATATTAGAAATGACTTCTAATGCTGCCAAATAATTTATGGAGGCCATGATTATGTTACATCTAACATATTGTCTGACAAGCTGTGGACTAACTGTCAGAATTTGTGTCTTAGAACCCAAAAGCAGACAAATAGACGGTTCAAAAATTTTATTTATTAATAAACTGGAGAATAGCTGAACGGGGCTGATGAAGAAATCCTCTCAGGCAACAGAGCAGGCAGGTGACACAGGCAGGGATGACAAAGCAGCGGGCTGGTGATGGCAGGTGAATAGTCGCGTCAGCAGGCAGGTAAAATAACAGTAGAACTGAGTGGTTTCCTTAAGAGTACAAAAATAGGATTAAGACAGATAAGGCAAAAAACATCGTAATACAAACATTTCAGAGACTGATACTAGCTGGATTCTAGTAGATACTGGCTGGATCTACTAGACTTAACAATCCTGCGCCAAACACAGAGCAGCCACAGCTTTAAGGTCCCATAACAGGCTGCTCTTTGGATGCTTTAAGATAGATCTAAGTGGTCCCTTAAAAATGAATACAATCCATTTAATACCATATCTGAAGTCTCTTTCCCAAAATTCAGCCTTGGTGCAGAATTACAGCCACTAGAGCCAGTCCCACAATGAGCTTTCCTTAGTATGTCATTTAAAAAAAAAGATTATTTCTTCTGGGTTTTTTCTCTTTATTAGATAGAGACAGTGGACAGTCATGTGAAAGGGTGAGAGAGAGAGAGAGATGTGGGGGGATGACACGCAGCAAAGGGCCGCAGGCTGGATTTGAACCTGGGCTACTGCGGATCTTAGCCATCATGGGGCGAGCACGCTTACTCAGTGAGCTATAGGCCACCAGTATGTGTAAATTTGAGTCTGTAGCTTTTGAAGAAGAGAGAGGGGCAAGGTGGAGGCTGGGCGTGTGGCCTTAACCAACTGTCACTATGCTCATTTGACAGTCATGATGTCTCTCTATCATTGGTGGGCCAAATTCTCTGGGCAGACAAAGCAGTGAAAGGGAAAGTAACCAAGATCGACCCATCTAAGCTTTCATATTCTCAAAGGCAGAGCAGGATACCCAGGGCTCAGTTTACACCTATTGCCATTTCTAGCCACTGGGTGGACCATAGGCAGGTTGGGGGGATTCATATTATTGTTACAAAACCTCATAAAGTGAAATTGTCGTTCTATGGGACATTTAAGACACTGAGCTGATGAGCCATGGGAAACAGGTGAGTGATTGGAGATCTTCTGGAGCCGCGCGTCATCCCAGGAGCCGCCGGCCCACACACAGCACTGTGAGAGATGGAAAAAAGAGCGAGTAGAGGAGAGGGAGAAGAAAAGAAAGAGAAGGCTCCAGAAAAACTCAGCCTGTCACTTTCCCATCTGTGGCTTTGTGACACTTACAGATGATCATTAAAGCCATTAGCTACTCTTTACAAGAAAACACTCAAAGTTTGAGACCAGAAGCCTAAAAGCTTGCATTACTGTATTATCCTAAATAACCGTAAACTGCTGAGCTGAATACAAAAACATCTGTCTGGTCTACAAAATTCTGCGTAACACTGCTCCTCCTTTGAACTCTTTCATAATCCAGCGTAACCCAAGGAATGCGTAATACATAATACAAAATATAAATATGATGCTTAATTTACAGACATAACCTAAAACTGACATCTGGATATTTGACTTGGTAACAAAATGCTTGCTGCTCACAAAACGTTAAGCATAACATTAGTTAGTATCAGTCTCCCCATTATCCCTGCCGATTCCCCATGTCTGCAACCACTTTTCTCTTCATAAAAGCTAAGCTTCTTTGGTTCGGCAGCTTATGAAAACTTAAGTGATGTGTTTATTACATTCTTGGTAGGGCATATCATTACACAGCAATTTTAAGGTATTTTTCTGTTTGCTAGCAGACAGATTTAACAAGGAGCAACCTTCATACAAAACAAGTGAATGGAGAGCAAAGAGTTTTCCCTCTGGTGGGGGTGGGATGTAAACGTCCTCTGTCTCTATAGCGAACTAAAAAGGAGCAAGACTGAGTCAAGGCTAAAAGGGGGCAGAGACCAAAAGAATAGGACTGTGTTATTTTGTTTGTTAACATTAAATGTAATGTAACTCTTAACACACTCCCTCACACTTACATCTTGTTCATTCATTAACAACTGTTAACTGTTTTTCTTTCAGGTCACCAGAGGAGAGCAGCTCCAAGGAGGCAGAGCGACTGGACTCCTTACAGAGGAGTATGGAGGAGAACAGAACAGTACTTGGGGAGTTGCTCATGACCCATACCAAGTTATACCCCCACCTTAGCTGGTCTAAGCGAGCACTCGCACAGACTGAGCAGAAGAACCTGCAAGAGAAGTGGAGAGGCCTGGAAAGAACTTTGGAGAGAACACTGTATCACACAAATGTCCATTTACATGAGACCAGAAGCCTTCAGTCGGCAATATCAGATCTTCACGAACATTTGGAGACAATCGGCAAAGATCTTGAAGCAAAGTCTACTTTAGTTAATCAGTGGAACTGCAAGAAGGCGCAGCAGCTGATGGTGGCAAATGCTGAAGTTAAAGCTGCCTGGCAAAAATACTTTCATCTGCAGCAGCTGTTGGAGGCGCTACTCGTCAGCTCACAGAGGGAGAAGGATACAACAGAGATACAGCAGGGGCTTCAGAGCGTCAAACTCCAACTTTGCCACACAGAGGAACTAGTGTCTTCTCAAACTCAGAGCAGCAGCAACGCCATCATGGACAAAATTATGGTGGTGATGAGGGATGGCCTCGTCTGGGCGAAGCAGACAGAGAGTGAGATTGATGGCCGGAGGAAAAGGGTCGCTCTCCTCCCCGAAGAGGTGCACCGGCAGCTCAGAGATCTGAAAAAGCTGCAGTCTAAGGTTATGGCCAAACAGGGACAACTGGAAACACTGGTGGAGGAGGTGACCGAGCTTCTTCCACAGCTGGACCAGGCTGAGGAGGTGCCCATGGTGCGGTCCTCTCTGAAATCCCTCCAAGAACTCTCAAAGTGGACGGCTGAGAAGCTAGCCAAGGCTGTTAGAGAAATTGAGTCTGGACTGCAGACCAGGGAAAAATTTTCTGAGCAGATTGCTGACCTAGACTCCTGGGTTTTGGCTCATCTGTACAGAGAGGCATCCAGGAATCCAAAGAGTAATGTAGGTAGTGAGCTTAGGAGCCCCGCTGAACTGGACCGCAGAGTTCGTCAGATCCAAGAGACCCTGGCTCAGGCTGAGAAGCAGACCGCTGTCTGTGAGGCTCTTCTAATGAAGAGTAAAGACATTGCCTCTGAACTCAGCATCACAGAGAACTGTCAGCTTTTTGACAAGCTTACCAACCTCCAGGAGGACATCAGAGCCATCAGTAGCTATGAGAAGGCCAACAAAAAAGAGCTGGACGAACTCACCCACACTCTAGATTCCAGTAAGAAAAACCTGGTCGCCATAGAAACAAGCCTGAGGCAGATGTTGGTAGATCTAAGTAGATACAGATTCCCCATCACGAGCGAGTCCCTGCAAGTTTTGGAGCCTTCAAAACACATGATTTTGGAGCACAAATCCCAGATTGACCTTCTGCAACGGTGGATCCCCCACGAAAAGATGAGGGAACTGTACTCAATAATTTCTCAACTTCTCAGAAAAATGGTCAACTTGGAAATGAAAGCCAGAGGCCATGAGAGGTACCTGAATAACCGGCAGTATGTGGAGGACCTTAGTGAGAACGTTCAGGAGCAGGTCCGTCAGGCCAAAGACGACAGCCTGGCGCTGGCCAAGAAGTACCAAGTCTGTCAGACCCTCCTCGTCCAGCTTCCTCTTATAAAGTATATGTCTGAGGAGGCTGGCTCCAAACTCCAGATGATATCCGCTGATCTTTACCCGTCACAGCTGAGCACAGAGCGACAGAGACTGAAACAAAACGAGGAGAGCCTTGACACCTTGGAGATGATGCTCTACAACAATCTCAGCATCATGGAGTGGGACCTGCTGAAGGATCTGGATCTGGACTCAGAGAAGGCAGCCACTCAGACCTTCCTCTGGAAGAAGCAGCAAGAGCTCAAGAAAGTCCCGATGTTGGAGCCAAATGAAACAGAAATTAACAATGAATACCAAAAGATCATGTATTTGAAAAAGACTGTTGAGTCCAGAATGAGAGCACTGGAGGTTCTAGAGCAAAAGAAGGGAAAGAGACAAGGACATGGATCCCAAGATCTGATAGACTTAAAGAATGCAGTCCTCCGTGAATGTGACTCACAAATGGCAAGTTGTGCTGTTCTTGTTTTTTTTTAATGAAAAAAATGTTTTATTTTTGATATTGAAATGTTTTTAGTTTGCCAGTGACTTTTAATTAAGCATAAACAATTATAGAGAAGCATTTGCAAGTTAATTAAATTTTTTTTTTGGTGTCTGACAACTATTTTATTCATCTATACAAAGTGAAACCCTCCCATCCTGTAATCTGCAGCTTAAAACAAGTTAATTCCCTTATTTTCACATACTAAAATTGTGCCTTGACTGAGGCACACAAGTCATGTCCAGAACACTGTCAGTCAGCAATTTTTCAGACCAGGCCCACTGAAAAACTAGTTTAGCAACAGTTTCAAAACCTTTGACACCAGGTCAGAACTCAAGCTATATCTGAAGCTAAAATCTTATTCATACTGTACTACCAGTGATGTAGTATTTAAGACCACTTTTTGAAGATCTAATCTCAGAATTGACCATTACTTGGTCTTGTCTCGGCCTCAGATAAAGGAGACTCTGGATTATATTTACTACTTTTATTTTGCACATATTAAGATTTATATGTTATAATTACCGTGATGGGTATTAAAATGACTTGCCTCAAAAGCAACCAATAGCTAGACATTTCTAATTTGACATTTGTTACTGTTTACCTCTCTCCACCCCGCATTCCCAAGAAAGTGAATGCGGGTGACAGAAGAAGAGGCTCTGGGCGTCGGGGAGATGTCAGCCAAATTGGGAATGAAAAAATAATTTCATACAGGAATGTGGCTCTTTCTGATTAATTCGAGGAGTCCCTATGATTACTATTTTCCATATTTTATCATGGCATTCAGTGCGGGACTCACACTGGTCTTGACTAGGTCTCCACCCCTCAAAGTCTTGGTCTTGTCTTAGTCTAGATACACTCTGGTCTTGGTGATGAATTGGTCTCAGTTTAGGTAATCTTGACTACAACACTAATTTGCACAGTTGTGTGCATACTCTGTTAAACAAAGCTGTGACAAATTCTATTTGACATGGATAATATGGTCAAAAACATCTACAAAATGGACTGACAACTGAAAGCCCTTATGTGATTAGAGTGTTTTGTTAAAATTGTATGTTTATTATATCTTAGGAGAACATCTGCCAGGCCAAGGAGTCTCTGAGAGGCTACATGTGTGCTGTTCAACAAGCAGCACAGTTCCTAAGGGACATCCAGATTTCTCTGCTGCCGCCGCAGGGCTCTGCTGGACTCTGTTCTGAACGGCTGGAGGAAACCCAGCAAGCTTTGGCCTCACTACAGCAGCAGTTCCAGACCCATGTGGAGCAGCTTCAGAGCCAGGTTACCCTGCACCCTTACCTGTCCCCCCAGAAGGTGGAGCAGCTTCAGGAGACAATTCTCAGCCAGCTCCTGGTAAGGATGTCCACTCTTCAGGCAAAGGGACACATACGACTGGAGTGTCTCAGCAGGTAATAGCCTCACAATTTAAAGTTTATTATTAGATTATTTAAGCTTCTCATAAAAGTCTTAAAGATGCCAGTTTGTACTTTTATGTCCAAAGAAAAAAACTAAAATGTATTTTATGTCTTACTTTGATAACCATACAGACCACTCAAACACGAAAATAGAATAATAATATGTATAACCTTCATGTAGGGCTGGGATCATCAATATATGAGGTTAGATATCATCTTAACTTTTGAATATCGTAATATGATACAAAGTGTTGTCTTTTCCTTGTTAAATAGCCTGCATTACAGTAAAGTAATGTTATTTTCTGAAGTTATCAGGCTGTTCTAGCTTGTCTATTAGCTGCCTTTACCCACTTTGTCATTGTATCCACATTATTGATGGATATTTATTAAAACTCTTGTGTAAAGCTAGCTCACCCAGTAAGAATGTGCACCCTATGTAGACTGAGCCCTTTGCATTGGCCCGAGTTCGAATTTGACCTGCAGCCCTATGCTGCGTGTCATCCCCCATCTCTCTCCCACTTTTCCTGTCGATTCATTGTCACTTTGAAAAAAAGGAAAAAATCCCCCAAAAATAATCTTACATTTTTTTTCCGTAATATTTGATTTTCTCCATATGACCGAGCCTTACCTTCATGCATCACATATTACAATAAATTAGCATTATTCAAAGACATGTTTACAAAATGCTTTAAGGTATACTTTTCAAGAGTAAATGAGACAGTATATAGGTTTTGTGAAGTGTACAAAATCTGCATGTAATGAAAATAGTGAGAAACATGTAGAAACTGGGCCACAAAACACCCATTTCCTGGAAGAGACTCAAATACCTACCTAGACATCCACCTATTCTGTCCATTCAACTTTTTTTGAATGTGAGCTTAAGCCATATCTTCTTCTTCTTAGACATTAACAGTTCTGAAACTCCATCTTTCAGTTGCGCGGAACATCACAGAAAATACACCCAGTGGCAAGATGAGATCATCCAGAGTGTGAAGAGCGCAGAGAACAGCCTCTCCCAGTTCATCTGTCAAAAGGTCACCTGTCTCACTGACTGCATTGACCAGCAATCCAAGCTCAAAGTACGTATCAGATTTCACCACTCCGGGGACACGTGTTATTCACCACTTTATGTTTTGAAGTAAAAGTTATCTCAGAAAGTGAGATCAGTAAAGCATTCAAGAAAAAAGGCACGGCAACTTTATTTCTACAGCACCTTTCAGCAATAAAGCATTTCAAAGTGTTTTACACAAAACATTAAAGAGCAAATAAAAACTTTAGGTTGCTTAACGTAACCCCGGTTCTTTGATAACAGAGTGAGGGATTTCACTATGGGAATTACCTTGGCCTGACCAACTACAGAAGCACCAATGACACCACGTCTGTCCGTGACAGACAGGTTTCAATAAATCCCTGACACGCCCCGGGGCAAACTGAGTGCATGATGGATGCACAGAGAGTGCATGAATGTCGCCAACCCGTTTTGCAGACGCCAAGGCCAGCAACAGCACTGTCTTCAAAGACAGATGCTTCAGGTCGACCTCCCCCAGTGGTTCAAAAGGGGGGCTAGCAAGCCCATCCAACAC
>NC_048426.1:3037866-3044890 GCF_013103735.1 Etheostoma cragini | reverse complement strand
CAAAGACAGATGCTTCAGGTCGACCTCCCCCAGTGGTTCAAAAGGGGGGCTAGCAAGCCCATCCAACACCACTGCCAGATCCCATGGGGGAGCCAACGGCTTGGAAACAGGGAGCAGCCGTCGTGCTCCTTTCATAAAACGGCAAAGCAAAGGATGTTGGCTAGCTGTTTTACAATCAAACCCCACATGACAAGCTGCAATGGCAGCCAGGTACACTTTTATGGTGGAGAAGGCTTTACGTTTGTCAATCAAGTCCTGATAGAATGACAAAATTGCGCCTACAGGGCACTGAAAAGAGACATGTCCCTCCCTGAAACACCAATCCTCAAACACCCTCCACTTACAGTCATTCAGTGATCTGGTGGAAGAAGCCCTGGCACTCTGAATAGTGTTAATCACACTCTGTGGGAGCCCGATTGTGTTTAAATTGCACCACTCACGGGCCAAGCCCATAGCGCCAGACGCTCTGGGTGCCCGTGAAAGAGTGTCCCCCCCGCCCGGGACAGCATGTCCCTGCGTAGTGTGAGTTGCCACGGTGGTCCGGAGTGGATAAATCTCCGCCAGCCAATGCATCGCTGGCCAGTGTGGAGCTATTAGAATCATCCTGCGCCAGTCTGCGTGTATAACTGACAGTAACGCAAGCCCCCCTGACGGTTTATATAGGCTACCGTTGTCGTGTTGTCTCACCAGAACATGATGTCCGCTGAGAAGCGGCAAGAAATGCCTCAGGGCGAGAAACGGTGACTGAGGAGCTCGAGGTAATTTATGTGACAGCGCCGGAGACTCTCACTCCAAACGCCTCTCACAAAACGGCCCTCCTGTGTTCCCCCCCCAGCCCGAAAGGCTCGCGTCCGTGGTGAACACCTTCCGAGACAGGACAGTGCCCAAGGCCACTCCCTGCGCCAAGAAAGCGCAGCGCTATTCCGCACTCCACAGTAACCGTTACCCTCCGTGCGCTATGACACACAGGATCCTGTCTGAGGGAGGCAACCCAACGCTGGAAATCCCTTCACTCTGTTATCACATACGTTAAGTAACCAAAAGTTCTTTTTATAACTTTGTTTGGTGTTTCCCGAATCTACTGAAGCCAAAACTATATTGAACCGAGAGTCACACTGACCCTGGCGCCATAGCCTCCAGCACAGCCTGTGCCAAGGACGGTCCGTAGCCCAGCTTGCCGCTGCACAAATTTCCTCTATTGACACACCCCTGAAAAGGGGCCATAAAGTGGCCATGCCCCTTGTGAAATGAGCTCTCAGGCCCTCGCTGCAAACCTTTATACTCATAGGCCAATGATACGACCTCCACAATCTAGTAGGACAGCCTCTAATGGGCATTGGCTTGCCGGTTATGGGGCCCAGGACACAAACAGATGATCTGCTTTTCTGAACCCAGCCGTCTGACTCATAAATGACATAAATGTGCAGAACACGGACAGGGCATAACATGTGAAGTCTTTGCTCCTCTTTTGAGGAGAAAAGAGGCGGGAGAAAAGAGTCCCTTGGTGGAGAGCTCCACCGAGAGACTCTTTTCACCCGCCTCTTTTTTCCTGTTGGCTGACTCTACCATCTTAGGCGCAAAGGCTAGGTTGGGCCGTAAAAAAACTTTAGAGAGCCCTGGGCCAAACTGCAGATAGGTAGGGCAAAGAGACCAAGTATGTAAGTCACTTACACAATTTGCAGTGGTTAAAACCAAGAGAAAGCTGTTTTAAGAGAGACAAACTTCATCCCTACTGCCTATGAAACGGGTGATCAGAGTGGGGGGTAATACAACTGACAAATCCCACAGATGAACCAGGGGCCTGTAAACTCTGAGCTTGCGGCATGCCCCTTTCATAAAACAACAAACCAAGGGATGTTGCCTCACCTTATCCCCGAAACCCACGTGACAAGCTGAGACAGCAGCAAAGTAGACCTTAACTGTCTTTTTCCATCAGGTACTGTAGACAACAGCATTTCCGCCAAAGAACACCGACAAGCGCACCACTCCTCAAAACCCCACCACTTTTCACTGTAAAGAGAGTGGGTGGCCTGTGCACTCTGCATGGTCTCCGGTATGATGCATTCAGGTTCCACCTCTCACTGGACAAGCCCAGAGCGTTACACAGTCTCGGTGAGGGTGGTAGATGTCCCCGCCCGCCTGGGAGAGAAGGTCTCTGCATATGGGGAGAGGCCATGGATCTCCTGCAAGGAGCTGTATTATCTCAGCTACCTAATGCTTGGATGGCCACTGACTGACTGAGGGTAGGATGCATAGAGTAGCACGTTTGGCCATTGGTGAGCCAGAGCATCCACACCCAGTGGTGCATTTACGCCTGACAGAGAGAAGAACACTGGGTAACTTGTGCAGCTACAGTGAGCGAGTGCCCCCCTTGCGGTTGATTGACACAACCACAGTAGAATTGTCCGTTTTCACTAAAACATGACGACCTTGAAGAAACTACAGGACATTTATGTGAGCGTAGCCAAACCTCCGGTTCCATATGCCATTCACAATTCTCCTTACAGCGTAGCTCCCCATCCTGACAGGAACATGTCCGTTCATGGTTATGTGTCCTTTGTCATGACACCGCCCCTAGCGTAACGCCTCCATGGGTGGAGGGGGGCCACACACAAGAGTTATTCACCCTTTGGTTGAGATGACGGCGCGGGGAACCCAATGCTGAAAATCTGTAATCATTAAAAGCCACAAATGTTCCACAGACATTACTGACGCCATAAGGCTGTGCAGGCGCAGGCCCAGTCTGAATGGCACGGCTTTGCTCAACTGGAAAAGGGAGAGACATTGCACTAGAGACGCTAATCTCCCCTCCGATAGCATGACGCGGTAGGAGAGGGATTTTGAAACCCAAATATACCGTACATTGCGCAGGTTCTACTCGGCTATTTGCCCAGTTCACCCCAAATCCCTGAGGTGCTTCATCATTGTAGTGGAATATCTGACTGCCTACTCCTGAGAGTGGGAGCACACCATATAGTCATCTATGTAAAAAAATAATCAGATACCGCTGCTCCTTAACGGAAACAGGGCTACCTCCACACGCTTTGTGAACAACCTTGGTGCTAACGACAGCCCGAATGGGACAGCTTGGTATTTGTGGGCTCTGCCCTGATACGAAAACTGAGAAATGTTCTGTGTGCAGAAGTAATGGCGATGTTAAAATATGCATCTGAAACATCTATTTTCCCCAACCAATCCCCCTGGTGGATTGAACGTCAGAGCACTTTGTGTGTTAATCCTGAACGTGTATTTTCATAGGTGTCTAAAATCAGATGAAGTGACAAGTTCCCTTTCTTGGGAATGAGGAAATAGCGGGAATAAAACTCTTGATGCGTTTCCTTGCTTGATTGCTTGTTTGTTCAATAGGGAGGTTATTTTGTCCTCTAGGACTTGTGCTACATCCCCTTTCGCCATTGAAACTAACATACTGTTGAATCTGGATGGTTTCATAGCAAACTGTAGCCTGTACCCCTGACAAGTAGTGGACAAAACCCATGGGTGAACTGTGCATTCGCGTCACCGGTCCGCTCAGGCAGAGAGGGGAATCCCGGAGTTGCACTGCAGTTACGTCACTTTCACAGCCCGAAGGGATTGGTCTGCCCCGGAAGGAGCATGAGCTCCCCTGCAGGGATAGATGGGAACTGACCTTGGGTTTTATTTTGTTTTGAGGGAAGCATTGGATGCGAGTATACAGGATTTATTTGTTGCCTTTTTGAGCATGAATGGTGACACTGGGGTACTTTTTGCCCCTGACTCTCCTCCTCTTGGATAAGGGGGGAGAGAAACTGAGAAGGGGCAGCTTCTCAGTTTCAATACAGCTAATAAAGGCTAACCTGGCTCGTAACGTTAAATATATTGTCTCCTATTCTGTACTCCACTCCTAAAGATGTTTGCTGCTTTAAACTCACTCACCCAGCCACTGTGTTCCACATTCTGAAGCCAGGCCTGCTAGCATCGGTCATCTGGAGCTCCAGCCTGCTCTGGCTGTGTTTTGGGAAAACAAGAAAATGTCTCTTCAATCATAAAGTATTTCTCACCAATAGTGTTTTCCGTGTCTAAGCGTGGCTTTCCGGCGTTAGCCTGCAGTGTGCTCGCTTCCTTCTTTCTCCTTCCAAAATCGATCTCAATTTGAATCTTCTCCACAAGTATGCAGTACTGGGTTGAAACAGTGTTCACAAAAACCTCCCCCCCTCATTCATCACGTCAGTACTAACTACATTCACTGACAAACCTGTAACTCTCCTGTAACCTGTGACTCTCTCGTGTGCAGGTTCTCTCTGAGGAGGTAGAGTCCCTGCAGACTCGTATGGCGGAGCTGAAGGAGTGGTGCTCAGAGCAGAGCTGTCGTGGAGGCAAGGAAGCTGCCGTGGTTGCTGTTTGGAAACGCTTATCAAGACTACATTGCTACACACAACAGCTGACAGCTCGTAGTGAACGGAGAATTGCAGAATGGAGTGAAATCACTAGCAGTGTAAGTAACCGTACATTACAAAATATCTGGGATGAAACAGCAGCTGTAACTAATTGAATAAATGTTCAGTAAGGGCAGCGTTAAGTGAAGCTAGTGGTACATGTGTAAATGGACTGTATTTATATAGCCCTTTTTAAGTCTTAACAACTACTCCGAGCATTTACATAGTACAGTAACCATTCACAGACATTTATACACTTCAACATGGGCCAGGGATCGAACCACCCATCTTCTTGTTGGCAGGCAACAGCTCTACCAATTCAATTCAATTCAATTTTATTTATAGTATCAATTCACAACAAGAGTTATCTCGAGACACTTTACAGATAGAGCAGGTCCAGACCACACTCCAGAATTTACAATGACCCAACAGTTCTAGTAGTTTCCTCCAGAGCAAGCACCAGTGCGACAGTGGCTAGGAAAAACTTCCTTTTAGGCAGAAACCTCGGACAGACCCAGGCTCTAGGTAGGCGGTGTCTGACGGGCCGGTTGGGGTTTAACCACTGATCCACAGCCACCGCAAAGCTACTGTGTTACCCAAGCTACTACTGTTGTCAACAAATATGAGTTAATAAAATTGTGCTGGTGTCAGTTCAGACTGCTATAGTAATTAGCATGCATTATCTTGGAGGACTAACTTTGTTTGTTTACGTCTTTTGTGATCAATTTTTTTGTATGTATTCAAACAAATAATTACAAACAATACACTAAAACAAGATTTTCAAAAAATGTGGTTTGAAGAATCTTCTGTTTCTCCAGTAATGCCTCTGCAATGGCACACGTATCGCAGGGTTGGGGTTTGTTCTTGTTTGCCATTTTGCTTTAAATGACTATTGAGCACAAAGTGATAGAATATCAGATTTGGAACCTTTTAATACACCTATTTGTCAAAATTGGGCTAGGAGTTGTGCCTCAAGCTGCCATCTCTGTCAAGCAGATCATGTCATCCCTTTGATTGTTTACTTTTTTAGGTGAATGTCACTCTAAACGTCCCGCCTAAACACATTCAAAAACCTGCCAGTTTAATAAAAAAAGGTATGAGTAGTCAATGTGAATTTTATGTCATTTCAACATTTGTGCACTCACATTAAATTATATAACTGGAGTACTCTAGTTGGTTACTTGCAAAATGCTAACCCTGCAAGCTGCTAACGTTACAGCGTTAGCCTTAAACAGCTGTTTATAACGTTCAGCGTCCGTAGCTGACATTGGTGAGTTATTTTCAACCAAGAGAGGGAGGCTGTAAATGGGGAGGACCGCGAGTTCTCGGTGCGATTAGCGATAGTTGTCGTAATTCTAAACAAATTATATTGTGTTCACTAAGGTGGAGAGGAAGCCAACGTTTTTTTGTTTTTAGAGGTTCCTACCGTAATTGTAAGCCTAGGAAGTGTCTGTCCTTTCGGTGAAAAGTACAACGAGGTTGTTGTGTTTTTAGCGGTTCCCACTGTAATTCAAGCCGAAAAAGTGTGTCTGTCAGTTGTATACAGAGCACAGGCTTTTATGACTCACAATACAGCCAGCATCTAACATTAGCTACTCCGCTGTGCTGTGAAGGAATCTCCTATCTGAGATAAGTGTCTAGCAACACTGTTGTGGTCTCAGTTCGGCAACCTCCATCTTCGTGTCTGGGGAGGAGGGGGCGGGGCAGACATCTCTCCAGTATTTTGAATGTGTAATGTAGTAACTATTTAAACACTAGCTGTCAGTATTACATATTGCACCTTTAATTGGGGTTAAATTAATTGGGGGCAATTTATTTGATCAAATTGTCGGTAAAGGTATTGTCAAATTGTATTGTCAAATAGGAAAACACATTCGGTACTCATTACTGTTGTGCATAGTCACCCCCCAAATGCCAATTCTGAGTTAGGGAAAAAACTGTTTTACATTACTTTGTGTGCTCATAAAGAAGAATTAATAAACTATTAAGACTCTGTCTCTGCTCTCAGGTGGAGAAGGCCTCAGCCCTCTTGCAGCAGGTGGAGGCAGAGCTTCCTGATGGCTCCCAGGTGAAGGCCTCCACCGAGGACCTGCAAGACCTGCTGCAGTCCTGGGAACAGTACCAGGACAGACTGGACTGTGAACATCGAGCCTTGTCGGCATTGGAACTGCGCACTGCCAGGCTGCTCGGTGTCCCTGCCCACCTGGAGCAGGCTCCGCCCACTCCACTCTGTCAGCAGCTTCAGGTCATACAGGCTCAATACGGCAGGTAAGGTGCTGTTTGAGATGCACTTACTGTGGCTGAGGACTTATGGTAAACATATAGTCGGCAATAGCCTGCAGTGCCTCTGAGGTTGGGCAGTATATAAAAACATTTACACGGACAACTTAAACTGCCATTAGGCTCAGTGTTTTTAATTTATTGGTAGACGTTATTCTCAATGTAAACTCTCACTTTCACTGATTTAAGGTAGGAAGCTATAAAGTTGTCAAATCAAATTCTTTGAATTTTTGGATGTACTGTACAGTGGTGTGAAAGTGTTTGCCCCCTTCCTCATTTCCTGTTCCTTTGCATGTTTGTCACACTTAAGTGTTTTGGAACATCAAACCAAT
>NC_048426.1:3021821-3037766 GCF_013103735.1 Etheostoma cragini | reverse complement strand
AAACAGATGGTCGGACATTCTCCTTCAGGATCTCTTGGTAGACAGCAGAATTCATAGTTCCTTTTATCACAGCAAGTCCTCCAGGTCCTGAAGCAGCAAAACAGACCATCACACTACCACCACCATATTTTACTGTTGGTTTAATGTTCTTTTTATGAAATGCAGTGTTCCTTCTACGCCAGATATACTTGGACACACACCTTCCAAAGAGTTCCACTTTTGTCTCATCGGTCCACAGAATGTTGTCCCAAAAGTCTTGGGGATCATCAAGATGTGTTGTGGAGAAATTGAGACGAGCTTTGATGTTCTTTTTGCTCAGCAGTGGTTTTCTCCTTGGAACTCTGCCATGCAGGCCATTTTTGCCCAGTCTTTTCCTGATGGTGGAGGCATGAACGCTTACCTTTACTGAGGCAAGTGAGGCCTGCAGTTCTTTGGACGTTGTTGTTGGGTCTTTTGTGACCTCTTGGATGAGTCGTCGCTGCGCTCTTGGGGTATTTTTGGGCGGCCGGCCACCCCTGGGAAGGTTCACCACTGTTCCATGTCTTTGCCATTTGTGGATAATGGCTCTCACTGTGGTTCGCTGGATTCCCAAAGCTTTGGAAATGGCTTTATAACCCTTTCCAGACTGATAGATCTCAATTACTTTCTTTCTCAATTGTTCCTGAATTTCTTTGGGTCTCAGCATGATGTGTAGCTTTTAAGGATCTTCTGGTGGACCTTACTGTGTCAAGCAGCTCCTATTTAAGTGATGCCTTGATTGTGAACAGGTGTGGCAATAATCAGGCCTGGGTGTGGCTAGAGAAATTGAACTCAGGTGTGGACAACCACAGTTATAGTATGTGTTAACAAAGGGGGCAATCACTTTTTCACACAGGACCATGATGGTTAGGATTTTTTTTTCACCTTTAATAACAAACACCTTCATTTACAAATTGCATTTTGTGTTTACTGGTGTTGTCCTTGACTATTGTTTAAATTGGTTTGATGTTCCGAAACACTTAAGTGTGACAAACATGCAAAGGAACAGGAAATGAGGAAGGGGGCAAACACTTTTTCACACCACTGTATGTGTCTGTGTGTTTTCCTAGTGTGAAGCAGAGAAGCAGGGAGGGTTTGAAGGCAGCAAGGAGAGAGCTTGAGGAGAGAGAAAAGGTCCGGGTGGAGCTGCAGGGCATCCGGGTTTGGCTGGAGGCTGCAGATGTTCTTCTGTCAGAGATGGAGCAGAGCAGCAGCACGGAGGAGCTTCAGGTGGGTCACTCCTCTCTGTCCAGAGAGTTTCCAGATGTGCAGCAATTTTTAAAATCATTTAGCAGTTGTTTGCAAACTATTTCTGGTTGAACATTAGGTATACTTTGAGATGCTATTGCTTACACTTGTTAGTTGTATTCATATATATTCAGTATAACTTAAATCACTGTTGCTCTCTGAGAATCACTTCAGGAACCACAGAGCATTGTGAGAGGATTTTCAATCTACCTTCTTTTCCATACCTTCTTTTGTTTTGTTTTGGAAATATGTATATGTATGTGACTTTTGACTTGAAAAACAAGTCTCCCGAGTATTTAAACCCCGTCAGACACCGCCTACCAAGAGACTGGGTCTGGCCGAGGTTTCTGCCTTAAAAGAAGTTTTTCCTCGCCACTGTTGCACTGTTGCTTGCTCTGGAGGAAACTACTAGAACTGTTGGGTCCTTGTAAATTCTGGAGTATGGTCTAGACCTTCTCTGTCTGTAAAGTGTCTTGAGATAACTCTTGTTATGAATTGATACTATAAAAAAATGTAATTGAATTGAGTATAGTCAGATGTCACAGTGACCTTACTGCTTTAGGCAACTGTGGTTTAAAATGAATTGAGTTGCTATATGGAAAGAAGTTTTCCATAATACTAACAGTATCTCTATCTATCTTGGAAAAGGACACAGGATGTGATTTACAGAGCAGATATGTATGCTATAGCAGAAAAAAAAAATATGTAAGACTTGAAATGTAAGCATTTCTCGATAACAAGCAGCCCCCCAGGACTCCTGGTAAGACCTCTGAGTGTTTCCTGACCCCACAGGCCCTTCATCTCAACAGCAAGTTCACAGTGTGCTCAGACTTGCAGTAGGTCTCTTCCTGCAGCCAATAGCCAGTGGAGTGTAAATAACGAGTCTCTAATGAGACAATGTTTCATTGCCTGAACTGAAAACACAATGATGCATTTGTACACACTCTAACATTATATTTCTCTGCTATTTTTATAAAGAGCACACCAGAGAACATTAATTGCTTATTAAAGTGTCTAAACAAACATTTCACACAACTTAGTTTTTATAAAAAGATTGTGTTATTGAAGCTCATGAAGCTCAGCTGGTTACAAAGACTAAGTAAATGAGTTTTTTGAGATGTTGGTCTCAATATGAAAATTGAATGTTAAAACAAAAACATAAAAACGGGTGATAAAAGGCTTTTATATAATAACCATCTAATGTATCAATTTACAAGGCTTCTCTGACCTAAAGCTTTTCAAAGTTATCAAATCAAAGCAGAGAGAAAAGGCTGTTTACTGTGCGGTGGATGCAAGTGCCCAGTAAATGCGTCTTAATCTAACCGTTGGCCTCAGGCCTGGAGTCTGGTTGCTGTTCACTTCTATGAACCCACCAACATGCATAATTACTCTGCCCTTTGTCCCCAAACCTGAGCAGAGGCCAACATCTCCCCATCCACACACACACAAACTCTTTTACCCGACACCTTTTGTTCAGTGTTGTAAGTGGATCTTCCAGGTGGCCTTTGTAGCCAAGTCATTCCATGGACACACACACACACACACTACATACAATTGTACTGCACTTGTGAGGACACTCATTGACATAATAAATTCTCTTGGCCCTAACCTAAATGCAAATAATATTGTAACCATGTCTAAACCTTCAAATATCATTTTTAAGAAGTGAGGACCTCAGTTAAGAAAAATTTCATCTTCCTATAATGCACAGACTTTTCTTAAACAACCTCCTATTGACAAATTGCAAAAGACTTTCCTAAAAATCTCGATATTTTTCTAAAATCATCTTAATTATACGTACACCCTTTTCTAAAATGTCCCCAATTTCTTACAATCTACAGATTTCTTAAGGCATCACCATTTTCTTAAAATGTACAGACTTTCCTAAAATGCCCCTACTTTTAATTTTCTTAAAAGTTAATAGTAAACAAGAAGCACCTCCCTCTTAAGCAGACCATTGGACATATTCAGACCCAAATAGTCTCCTCTGCTAATTTGAATTTTCTTATCTTATTAAGAATCTTGTTGAACTGGTAATAGTTAACTTTAACTATTGGGAAAGGGAGAGCTCATAAGCTTGTACAGTGAGAGATACACTGTAGATAAGATCAATGTCTGTGTCCTTTTGTTTCAAAATACGACAAGATTTTCACTATTGGGCTGAAAAATGAAACCCTTGCTGACTGTTGCTAATATTAAAGCTTGTAGAAGAGTGAGGGCTCATACTGAATACAACCATCTGCATACAAGTGTTTTTTGAAGTTAGTGTTGGCTTTCACTAAGTTGATTTGTGGCACTTTGTAAAAAGGTTTTTATCATCGCTGCTGAGCATAAAGCTTTATCTGCCTTTCAGTTTCCTCTTGCTCTTTTTAGACTTAATAATTTTCCTTGCTTATTTGGTTTGCCATGTCTTGTTCATTTACACAACTCTTCTCTTTCTGGTTTTAGGAGGTTCACAGCGAGCTGTGTAACCAGAAGGCTTTGCTGCAGCGCATCATGGAGAGCCTAAAGATCAAGTACTCAGACATGTACACTCTAGTCCCGGTGGAGATCGACAGCCAGCTGCAGCAGGTCACACACTCACTGCAGCAAGTAGAAGTAAAGGTACACAAGACTTTGATGTTGACATAGCTGATGTAAAGTGCAAGAATTCATTTGGGTTTTAGCAATGAGCATAACACAAGAAATCACAAAAAAACACAAAGTGGAAAAATAGGGTTAAAGAGTCTTGTTACCGTTATACAGGGAGGGGTGTTACACATAGGAATTTCTGCAAAATAATATAAAATGAGATAGCCTTTGTTTGTCATTGTACATGGTAACAACAAAAGCTCTTCTGTTCAGTGAAAGACAGTTTTAAAATACAAAATAAGACATTGCATACATTTAGGGCATGAGATTTAAAATAAGTAGATGAATAAATAAGAATTGTACATGAGAGGGGAGCAATGGTGAGATAAAATAGCCGGATGCAGTTCATATTTTAAAAATGTTATAGTGCAGTGTAAGAATTTAACAATTACTTAAGAATGACTTAAAGGAGATTACTGGAGGAAAAGGGAAGAATGATAATCAAATGTTTGGGACAACAACAAATCAAAGACTTGTATAGATCTGGCTAGAGAAGCAAAACATGTTTCTTTTTGTGTTGATGTTTGCACTCAAGGTGGGAGAGGCAGTGAAGATGAGCGGTCCAGTCCACAGGCTGGGGGCAAAGCTGTCTGAGGTCCAGGCTGGCCTCACGTCAGTTCAGAAAAGACTTGATCAGAGAAGTCCCAATGTGACTGTGGCAAAGATCACTCAGAAGGTGGGTAGTAACCTAGCTGGATCATTACCACTCTGACATCTGACTTAGTAACGATACTAGAATAAAAGGTTTTCTGTGCAGTGTGCAGTTTAGCTAGATGTAGATCCTGATCTCACACTCAACAATGTTTTCCCCCTCTTGATCCTATAGCCTCTGATATACCCAGCACCCAGCTGAGCTATCTGGGCACCCAGATAGCTCAGTTGGTAGAGCGGGTGCCCATGTATAGAGGCTTACTCCTCGACGCAGCCGGCCCGGGTTCAAATCCAGCCTGCGGCCCTTTGCTGCATGTCACTCCCCCTCTCTCTCCCCTTTCACAACTTCAGCTGTCCTGTCCATTAAAGGCCTAAAATGCCCAAAAAAATAATCTTAAAAAAAAAAAATATATATATTTAAACTTCTTCAAAAGGCTTTTCACATTAAGATAATCATTACACAATACAGAATCTATAAATGAACAGCAATAAAGTATAAAACATGCCATCAGAAACAATCAAATTAAGGAACAAGGTCAGATAAGAAAAGAAATGATTATGTGATAAAATAATGGCCGCCAAGATAGCTCCTTTGGTAGAGCGTGCGCCTACGTATAGAGGTTTTCACTTCTCGACGCAGCGGGCCTGGGTTTTACTCCGGCTCTTTGCTACAAAAAAAAATAAAATAATGATCAAATATGTATTATATTGTAGCAATTTAGTAAAGTGGTAGTGTTTTATTGGGCATCAACCTTGCATTTGTGTCTGAAGTCTCTTTTGTCTAGACCTGAGTGATCCTCTAATACCTTATCTGAAGTCTCTTTCCCAAAATTCAGCCTTTGGTGCAAAATTACAGCTCTAGAGCCAGTCCCACAATGAGCTTTCTTTAGTATGTCCCATTTCTGAGTCTGTTGCTTTTTAGGAGGTGGGGTGGACCAGAGGCAGACAAAACCTCATAAAGTGACACAACCCTAAACCTAACCCTTCAATAAGTCTTATCTATTGCATCTGCAGAAGGTTATGCCTGTGAGACGCAGCTGAGGGAGAGCTGCATAGGGCCTTTCTGCAGACAGCAACAGAGGTTAAAATGACAGCGTTGAGTGAGACGTGCAAGAAAAAAATGCTTCTGACACGCGTTCTAGATGGGGCTGTAAGGCTGTTTAGTTATTCATACTACCATGAATAGCATGCAGTTTGCTATTGTTTAAGATTTACCACCTTGGTTTGTGATCACTTGTTTTGGCTTATGTGGACTATATTTAAGCTTACACGTAAAACTAAGAATATAAATGTTGTTAGAAGCTTTAAAGTCAAGGCGATGAGAATTTTGTCATGTTAATGTCAATAAATGATCCAAACATCTTGACATTTGAACGCATGTGTGTGCTCAGCGTGTGTGGGATGAGCTGGACTTGTGGCACTCGTGCGTGGCGGCGCTGGAAGTGGACATGCAGGACTTGGAGAAGCCAGAAGAGGTGCTGACCCTCACTGAGAGACTGGTGGAGGTCCAGCAGTTCCACTCCCAGCTGGCCAAACAGGCGGAGCAGAGGACCACCCTCCTCAGCAAGGTCAGGATGCCTTTGGCTCCACTTAGGCCTCTTTTTCTCTTTTACAACTGCTTGTGTGTAGTGTTGATTTCGGAGTCTTAATTACATGCTGTTGTGTCTCCAAATTAGTTTGGTGCTGTTGTAATTCTTAAATCATGCAGCCCAGAACTGTATATTTAATTTAATATTTCCCTTGACAAACATCTGATGTTATCTTATGTGTATCTCAATTTAACAGTATCATTGGGAAACATTCATAATGCCCTTCTCACAAGCATTGCAACTTCTTATCCCACACAGTAATACCTACTTCAACTATTGTTTGTGTTTGTGGTCAGATCCAAATGTGGCTTCAGGAGCATCAGGAGATGATCAGCAGCTCTAAAAGCTGGATGGCTGAGGCCAAGTTGTGGCTTTCCGCCCCTTGCACCTACACAACCGCTAAATGTTTGAGCAGCCATGTTCATACTCTGCAGGTTGGTACACTCAACTGTGTTTTCTACACTACTACACTACCCCGTCTTTCAACAGCACTTTACTATAACATGCTATTCAATTCCAAAATGTATTTTTTGTCGCATTCTGCAGGAGAATGTGGTAAATGTAAATTGAGTAATATCTGTTTGTTTTGTATGTTCATGGAGAGGCTGACATACAGTATACATTAAAAAACAAATAAGCCATTTGACAAGTTTATAAAAAATAACACATGTTCCTGTCTTGTGCTGCAGATGGTTTTGGATGACTCCACACAGATCCGAACCACTCTGCAGGGTTTTGCCTCAGTCCTGAAGGAAATGTCACAGGTTTGTGATGTCACAACTCTCCAGGAACAACTGGACGAAGCCGATCACCAAGTGGCCAACGTTCAAGACCGCTTCAATGCTCCTTTGTCTCACCTGAGGCATGCTGCAGACGTCAGTCTTAGATTCTATTCTTTTCTTAATTTAATCTGCTCAAAACTTTTCTACAGATGTTATTTATTGTATTTCTGTTAGCTCATCTCTCTTTACTAGGAGATGTGTTGCTTACCCACTCCCAGCTGGCCAAACAGGCGTATGTACTCTGTTTTGTAAATGGTCAAATATACTGATCGATCTCTTGCTGTCTAGGAGGTGGAAGCGATTGAGAATGAAATCAGGCGGATGGAGAATGAGGTGGCTGAGATCAAGATCTTATTATCATCTCCAGAGACTTTCCCCAGCCCCAGAGAAGAAAGCCTAAAGGTAAGGTCATGTTTTTCCTCAAAAGTTTTCATTTTAATATTAATATGGTTGTGATTACCTGTATAAGTAAATACTAAAAACATGAGTGATCAGTGAAACTGATCTCACTTTGTCAGTCAGAGATTGATTTTATTGCCCAAATTTCAAATTCTAAATGTTGAAGGTTTGCATTGGGACAAAAAAAGACAAGCTTCTGAACTGGTCCAGTTTGTCAGCCAGAAATTCCAAATATCTGTTTTTCTGAATGCCCTTCTTCTGTGTGCAGCCTGTGGAACAGAGGATCCAGTGCATGAGGAGAACCGTAGCTGAGATCCAGAAGTGTAAACCAGGCCTCTGTCTTCCAGAGACGGCTGAAGACACTCTGATTGTCTTCACTGCCGTGGACCAGCTCCAGACTCTGCTGCTGGAACTGGAAAAGGTCAGACAGGCAGTCAGTCTGTGGTCTATATCGACAATGTTTCATTTACGGGCTAGTTCCAGTGCCGCCGGTTCAACTGGATGTCCCTCACTTTCGGCCAGATGTCCTTCTACTTCCGTTGTCTTTGTGTTGGCATTCTAAACTCTGGTTGATTTAGGAAACATCCTCCAAGCTAGAACAAACAATCAAATTATATTCATCTTTTTTTTTTAGCTAAGTTTCATCACACACTCAACAGCCATTATTATAATATTGTGTGAACTAACCAGACCCTCGTCCGAAGCACTGTGGAGGAAGGGATGGCAATGCAAGACTAGTCAGTCAGTCAGACTTGAAGTGGCCTTTACTGAACCTTCTCCCTCCCTCTTCTTGTAGAAGGTCCCTGCTCTATTCATCCAGCAGCCTTCCACTCCAGTCCAAGCCAAAGCTCTATCAGCAGCTCAGACGACCTCACAGCCTCAACTCCTGGAATCCACTTTAGAGGAGGCTAATGTGAGTTTGGTTCCACGTAACTGCAATGCTGTGAGCTTGATTCCGATCTTTGTTATATGTCATACCCCTCCCTCTCGCTCTCTCTCTCCTTGTTTCCAGTCTGCCATATAAATCTTCCAATTAAGAAAAAAATGCCCACTCACTGTTTGAGTAGAGATATAATTTTGAGATATAAGGATTGTATGAAAAAAAAGATAAGTTGTTAGTTAATAGTTAACAGTAGTCTGCAATGACTGGGATAGTTGTTAAAGGTCCCATCACATGGTGCTTTTTGGATGCTTTTAAAAGGCCTTAGTTGTCCCTTAATACTGTATCTGAAGTACCTGAAAGTGGAGGGTGGGGTGTGGCCTTGACCAACTGCTATTTTGGTTGTTTGAAAGCCATGATGTCTCTTTCTCATGGGTGGGCCAAATTCTCTGGGTGGACAAAGCAGAAAAAGGGGAGGCGACCTTGCCCCTTGCGACCTCTTAGGAGCAGGATTCCAGATCGGCCCATCTGAGCTTTCATTTTTTCAAAGGCAGAGCAGGATACCCAGGGCTCGGTTTACACCTATCACCATTTCCGGCCACTGGGGGACCATAGGCCGGCTGGGGAACGCATATTAATCATCATCATTAATCATAAAGTAAATTTTTCATGCCATGGGACTTTTAAACCCTAGGGTCTTTTGCACCACGATCCTGAGCCAAATGACCCCCCAGAAGCTTTTTTCACCTGGATTGAACAATTACAACACTGAAAAGAGATATAAAAATTATTTATTAATTTCATTTTTTTTTTTAAGTATGGGCTGTAGTACAACTAGCAGGACACAAGTTATAATTGTGGTAAGTTTGAGACACTACCTTATTTAATCAGTAAATTAATAAATATGTGTATGTATCTCTTTTTGGTGTTGTAATTTGTAGATGTCCCGAAGCACACTTGCTGAATGGATAATGCTATGTGTTTTGACATGTCATGTCTTTTCTGTTGTTCTTGCTATCATGCTATACTGGTAGCATTAGCAGCAGAGAGCAGAAGCCAGCAGGCAAGGGCTATTTAAATAAACTCCTGGTGTTCTTACAAACTTCCCAATTCATCAAGTACATAACTTATTTGTACTACTGTAGAAGTTTGGTACAATTTCGGGCATTATTAGTGGGGACAATTTACGAGATACACCAGTGGCTCCATTAGCGCCTGCACTAAGCTAATCAGCTGATAATGTTAACTCAACATTGGTCAACCCAGGTGAAAAAAGCTTTGGCTAAATTTGGCTCGAGGACGTGGTGCAAAGGACCCTAGCGTGAAATTACTCCAAATCATCACTTTAAATGGCTTAAAATCCTATATTGGCAAGATGATATAAGGGCCAAAGTATTCATGTGTAGAAAACAACAGATAATCAACTAAACCCAAAATGTCATTGTGCTGTTTCTCAGAAGGACGACATAGAACAAGGCCATACTCGAATCGTCCACGTTAAAGAGGACATACTGAAGAGATCTGGAGCGTCGCGGCTGACTGTGGAACAGTTCTCACCTGAACAGAGACCGTCACGGACACCTTACAGCACTCAGGTAAGGAAGCCTTCTGATATATGTTGGTTGCCTTTTTTGGGATGTTCTGCTCTTGAAATGTGCTTAATAATAGTAATAATAACAATAATATTAGTAATAATACTTACTTACTTTTAAACACTGAAAGAAACAACTGATAAATACTGTATCCTTACATGTGTGATCTTGAGTGGAGTGCCATCAAAGGATGTTTGTTCTCACTATTATCTCATTTACATAAAATTAACACCACTGAATAATAAGACCTGGGTTTTGATATCAAGTACTCACCACCTGTAGTCCTGAAAGGTGACTCTGTTAAGTCCCTCCAGGATTTTAAGATGACTTGATCAATTTCAATTTGGCCAATCATGGGAGTTTCCCGCAACTTCATCCCAGCAGTCCCACGTGCCAGACTCTGAGAGCCAATGACCAAGCAGGAGTGAGAACAGGTTGATGTCACATATACGTCGCAAAATGAATTTCCTCATTTCTGATTTGAAGACAAGACGTGTGTGTTGTGACTCAAACAGCTCACATTTACCAACAAAAGTTACACAAAAAAAGACCATGCAACACATTTCAGACCGTATTATCAACTAGTATACATTTTAACATTAATGTGCGCTGTAACATTTTTTTCACAATAAACTCGCTGAAGCGACTGCTGTTTCAATCCTGTTAGTTCCCCCCGTGACTGTTGCAATCGCAGACACACAAACACACACACACGGTGGATGCAGGAACAACTGGAGATGAGACGTACAGGATGACCTAAATTGAGGACAGCTATGCTTGTTATTGTAATTTCAATGACAAGTTATAGTCCAATAAGTACTTTATCAAACCGTATGAATGTGTGTCCCAGGCCAGGTAAGGAAATTAACTAACCAGCCACTGATACATATGTTCAAATTTAAATCATTCAATAATTTTTTTTAATCACAACTGTTTTTACAACTTTCTCTGTCAACTTCATTGCAACAAACATACAAAAGACATTGCAACTTTTATTGCAATTTTTTACAAGAGCCCCCACAAAATCAAGCATTTTGGTCTGCAACAATCTCAAAAAAGGCTGGAAATCCTGGAGGGACTGTGTTTTGGTAGAACAAAGTGAAGAGGGATTGGTACTAACATTCCTGCTTACCTATTCCTCCGTGTGTCAATGTTATTTAACAAATGTGTTTTTTTACCCCTGCATGCTTAACTATACTATTTATTTATATCCTGCGTATGCATTGAGTACATACTGTTAAAAGTGCAGATAGTGGGACATTGAGCTGAAGTTTTTGGTCTGCTGTGCACTGAGTAGCAGCATGACATTGTAAATGAGATTGTATGGTAAAGTCTTTTAAAGTAAAATGTCAGGCTGAATAAATAGGGCAAATCTTTCCAAAGCATAAGACATTTACAATATATTAATATGATATGTTGGTATAAAAATAGCTACTATAACACCATCAAGGATTGCATGGGATACTTTGGTTTCCACTGAAACGGAGAGTGAAAAAGAGTTTGTAGGGGAGGGTAGTTCATGACTAAATGGTGAAAACATTAAATTGTATTTATTCATATTGCACTGTTAAGGCGTAATGCTCACCAAAATGAAACTTAGTTTTTTTTGCGAATGTTGCTCAAAGTATCACCAGGGGACCTATACATGAACTCTGAGAACATTGTTTGTGGTCACAGATTTTACTGAAAAGAGGTTTTTAACGACTCACTTTAGCTATTGGTCTTTCCTGTCGTTGACATCTCACCAGTCAAAAAGTGTTGATCTCCAAATGCAACGTAACAGGGAGGAGAGTAAAGATGGAAATCTCCTAAAGCTTAGTTTCATATAAATGCACGGATAATTCGTTGTTTTGTCGTTGAAAAACAATATTGACCTTGAGGTTAAAAAATGAGCCTCATTTAAGAATGACATTTCCTCTTATGGAGTTTGTTCATTCACATTCGGCGATTTTGACAAGATGGTGGATAGCGTAAACAACTACTGCTAAAGTGAGTCGTTCAAAACTTTTCTTTTTCGTAAACTCTGTGCACACAAACAATGTTCTCAATGCTCAAGTTCTATGAAATGCCGTTTAATTCAAAATTAAATACATAAATAAATGAATAAATACATGAATGAATAAATATTCCTTTGAAACACATCAGAAATAAATGACGCAATAAATACATAAATAATTAAATATATGTAAATAGTCATGTGAAATGAATCAATTAGTTAATTAAATATATTAAAAGGTTTTACCTTTAATTATTTCATGGTGTTTTTATTTCATAAGTCCATGTTTAATTTTTAAAGAGACTTTTATTTCATAAATCCACATTTATTTCATAAATCCACATTTGTTTATTTCCGTGGTCTCTTATTTCTTAATGCCACAGTCATTGATTTCCCCATCTATTTATTTCCAATTCTTATATTCAAATCAGGGGCTATCTCTCACATTCAGAACAGAGCTGTACGCAAAAAAAGGCTGGCAAAGTGAGAGTGCACCACGACCGGCAGCTCGTGGGGCTCTACCCAGCACACAGTCACCTATTCTGGTGTAACTAAATCACCAACTAGCGCTGATCTGATGGAGCGACACGACTGGCGGTTTGTGGTGTTCCGTACCCAGCCCACAGTCACCTATTCTGGAGTAACCAGAATAGGTGACTTTGGGCTGGGTACAATTGGCAACTTTTTAACCAATTGGCAACTCAAGTCAGACCACCAACTCTAGTTGGTGGTCTGACTTGAGTTGCCAATTGGTCTACATCCACTGTGGGTTGACACGGGAACTGCCCATTTTTTCGACGCTGTTCCAACCTCTCAATAACCTGAGAAATTCCCTTTGGTCCTATGGGCCACTAGGCCGACGTCCCTTTGTTTGTAAAAAATAAACCCTCTGCTCCAATATCCCATTGTTCAGAACACATATGTGGACTTAAAAGTACCATGAAATATACAGTGTGTGTGTGTGTTTGTATATATATATTAAAATCAAGTTTTTATTTTTTATTTTATTTTTTAAATTAAAAAACTATTAACATTTACAAACAATACACTGTGACAAAGGCATGCAACCCAAGGCCAATAAACACAGAGAGGGAAAACGGGAGGGAGGGAGACAAAATAACTCATACAGAAACAGACCCACACAAACGCATACATCAACAGACAAACACACAGGCAAACACAAGACAAGGGACCAAACACCTGGGCAAGTTAGAGGTCCGACCTGCAGCACAAGGCTACAGCACAGACCTCAGAGTCCACGATGCTCTGCCAAGTGTCCAGAGTCTTTTCAGGCGCTTCATGGATGTGCGCCGTGGAAAGTTACATATACACCACATCCAAATAGTCCACGTGTGGATAGAGAGGTTGTGAGGTGGTTTCCAACGGGTTACAATCATTTTCTTTGCAGCTGTACGTCCAGCAAATACAGCACGTTTCTGAGTCACAGAGGGCTGACGGATCATTCTTAATCAAGACATTGACAGTAACAGCAATACTGTTCCAGAACTGACGGGAAAGCACTCCCAGATCATTGCATATTCGTACAGAATATGCAATGCAACTTTAATTTTTCTATAGCAATAGTAATATTAGTAATTAGTTTGTCCAAGCCTGCTGATTCCTCCACTGATAACCAAGGCAAGTCATATGTATTTAATATTGAATAAAACAGCATTCCATAGAGTTCATGTGTAGATCCCCTGATGATACTCAGACCAAAGTTTCATGTTGTGTCCAGCCTTCTTTGTTTTTTAAAAATAAGGATTTTGATGTGGTCATAGTTGTGCCCCTAGCACTCCCATTCAAAAGGCCATTTGATTGAAAATATAGTAAATCTTAATAGTGGCCTTTCCGTCTTAGTTTTGCTTTTAAACGAAAGTCTGACTCGGGTATATTCACAAAATGACCCTATTGCATTTTGGCGTGAGGTACGCTTTAAAAAGTCTTCACTATATATAGTCCTTGATCTGCATTTAAAATGCATTTTTTTTGTATTGGTTCATAACCTTACTTCCCTTCAAATCTTATTGAAATCAGTGGACAGTTTTTTGATTATCCTGGTTATTAAAAAACAAGCAGGCATACTTTCTCTTTCAGAGGTTATAACTGTTAAAATCCATACGTTGTAGCTAGGGGAGTCAGAATTTGATTTGACTTTACTTTTTTTTTTAATTGTTCACTACTGACTGTTAAATTAGGGAGTGTTGATTTAAAAAGTGCAGCAGATCATTAGTTTTATGCCCTCAAAATTGTCACTTACACTTTCAAAGTATTCTTTAAAGTGTTTCCAATGGGTCTTTAAAAGTCAGTTTTTTTAAAAAGGAAATGTATTTAATATTTTTCTAATTTTCTAATGAAAATATTTGGCCTTAAAAAGTCTTACATTTGCTAAAGTGATGTGTTCTAGGTCTTAAATCATTTTAAACAGGTCTTAGTGTTCCTAAATCCATGCAACGCTACCTCTGATCCTTAGTTCCTTTATTTTTTTATTTTGTGGGGTTGCAGTACTTTCTTTTGCTAGTGCAAATATCACTTTGCTGTGTTACAACTACAAATGAGACCAAATATATTGCATTGAATTAGCTTTTATGTTATTTGTGCTGGTCATGCAGCTATGGGGAAGTGCAAGTTTAGCAATACTGAAAAAAAATTCAGGGCTCAGTTGATGTTAGGATAAAGGTCTTAAATTCATTCATAATGGTCTTAAAAAGTCTTAAATTTGACTTGGTGAAACGTGCAGAAAATGCTTTTAAAATAATGGCTTCATTGTATCAACTATGATATAATCGCCATATTTTTTGGACCAGGCCATACAGTCAAATTTAAATAATTCATTGAAAATTTTATAACAATATCTCATTTCACCAGTCAATCGGGAAGACATTGTTAAACAAAAAGAAGAGTGTAAGAAGCGCATACGAGTTTACAAGGTGCACTTGAATGCACCCTGTGGTACCTCTCGGCGACCCACATGCTTTGCAGTTTGTTGTTTACATAGCTCAAGGTAAAGTTAAAATGTTGCCACGCCTTTACTTTAGAGAAGCAGTAGGATTTTTCAGTTCTGTTGTTTCACCTTTCTTTCTGAACTTTAAGTACAGCTGTATTCTACAATTATGCTAAGCTGTAAGCTATGCTGTGTCATCTATGAAGTGTTGTGGAAAAAATTGCCGGGAGAATCACCAATCCTCCTTTTGATTTTGCTGATTGAAATTGAAAGCTAAATCAGTCTGATTTTCAATTTAGAATTGGAAACCAATCGTGACTACCCTAGTTATAGCTGCTTTTAGTGATAAAGCAATACCAGTCATTAGCAGCGACAGTGGCCAGCTTACAGCTTAGTGTCCCAGATGCACTTATGACTACTTCCCGTGTGACTCTGCACATGAGCGTGTTTCCGTGTCAGCAGAGGGAGCATGACGCCGTGCTCCAGACTGAGGAAGCCACAGAGCAAACAGGGAGTCAGGAGCACAGAGAGGAAGAAGGTGGAGGAGGTGTTTTATGGTGGCTCTGGGATGCTTTCCTGGCTGCTTCGCCAGAGGTAAAGAAGATCTAGAGCGGCTTTGAAAAAAAACTTTCATCAACTGTCTTTCTATGTCTTACCTCTGTTCTTTAGGTCTCTTTAACCCCACTCCCAGAGTTCCTTGTGACCCGAGGTCTACTTACAACATAACTACATTGGATGCCATAACGAGTTTTAGAATATTTATATAAAACTAACCATTCTTTTGGATTGGTAATGCACCTGAGACCATAGGACTCCAATCCTAACAATCTGGTTCCAATTAAATCATTGCTAACAACTATATGACTAATAAGAATAAATGAGATATATAAGATGAGACCTGGGTCACTCTGTTCTCTACACCACCGCTGGCAAAGAGTTCCCTTACCTCTACTACCATCTTATCATATCTGCTGCTTGCTGCTTCAACAAACCCTCTCTTAATCCTTAAAACATCTCCTCAACCACTGCAGTTTTCCACTTCCTCATTTCTATTTCAACCTCCCTGCACATCTGGATCTGTATTTTGTCCTGCCTCTAGAGAGCAGTATTGATCAATATTTGTAATTTGTGTGACAGCACATTAGGCTCGTTCGAGATGAGCCAGATCTGCGCAGAATCGATCACCGGCGATCGGCGCCCGTTGCATGCCGGTTA